>NC_053394.1:384597859-384892765 GCF_905171765.1 Bufo bufo | reverse complement strand
CTGTTCGTCTGCTAGCAGCTATTCGTGAGTTCCAGTTTGGAGTCTACTTGTATCCCGTTCGGAGATTGGAAGCATTCCTTTGTATGCCGTTACAGCCCCCTGCTCCAGTCCACGTCTCTGAGATCTCCTGAGTATGTCTTCTATATAACGCCCCCTGCTCCAGTCCACGTCTCTGAGATCTCCTGATATGTCTTCTATATAACGCACCCCCCTCCAGTCCACGTCTCTGAGCTCTCCTGGATATGTCTTCTATATACGCCCCCTGCTCCATTTAACGTCTCTGAGATCTCCTGATATGTCTTCTATATAACGCCCCCTGCTCCAGTCCACGTCTCTGAGATCTCCTGGATAGTTCTTCTATATAACCCCCCTGCTCCCGGCTTTTGTTGCACCTGAGGAAGGCCGCCCTTGAAATGCATTGTATACTAGAACCAACCTCTTGTGATTTGTATTTTATGTTATTATCTTTAGGCTGGTGTCCTGCCCCAGAAGCTGCATCTTTACTTCCTGCTTCATGTTCTCTGGAATTTGTAGATTAGGCTGAGTTCACACTTCAGTTATTTCCATCAGTTATTGTGAGCCAAAACCTGTGGGAGAAAAACACAGGACAAGTGCAGATCTTCCCATTACACCTGATCTCTGAGTAGCTTCACTACTGGTCTGGGCTCATAACTGAAGGAAATAACTGAAGTGTGAACTTGGCCTTAAAGAGGACCTTTCATCAGAATCAAGTATGTAAACTGAATATACATACATGAGAGCGGCGCCCAGGGATCCCCCTGCACTTACTATTATCCCCGGGCGCCGCTCCGTTCTCTGGTTATAGGCTCCGGTAAAGTCATAGTTAGGCTCCACCCATTTGAGCCTGCCGCGTCTCTTCTCCTATGCTGTAGCGCTGGCCAATCGCAGCGCTCAGCTTATAGCATGGCTAAGAGCTGAGCGCTGCGATTGGCCAGCGCTACAGCATAGGAGAAGGAGACCGCGGCAGGCTCAAATGGGTGGAGCCTAACTGTGACTTTACCGGAGCCTATAACCAGAGAACGGAGCGGCGCCCGGGGATAATAGTAAGTGCAGGGGGATCCCTGGGCGCCGCTCTACATGTATGTATATTCAGTTTACATACTTGATTCTGATGAAAGGTCCTCTTTAAGGGCGGATGGAGCTGTGTATCTTTGTGGCTGTGGAGCCTTATATGCAGGGGTCAAAAAAAAGTGTGGGAACTCACCCAAGATCCAGTGCCTCCGCGTAAAGTCACGGCACGCGGCGTACGCAAATGGCAGGGAAGGTCGGGAGGAGGAGCAAGCAGGCCTTATTTTTTCGCCCTATAAGATGCACCTAGGTTTTAGAGGAGGACAATAAGAAAAACATATTTTTCATTACACCTCAGGTCAGATCACCAATCAGACTCCCAATGTTAATCAGACCTCATCTAACAGCCCCAATAAGATCCCCAATGTTAATAAGAACCCAATAAGACCTCAGATCAGACCCCAATATGAATGACCCCCAATCAGACCTCAGATAAGAGCCCCATGCCTTATAGCACCCCCAGTAGCCTCATAGCAGCCCCCAGTGCCCCTCCACCAGCCCCCAGTGCCTCGCCACCAGCCCCCAGTGCCTCTCCACCAGCCCCCAGTGCCTTTCCATCAGCCCCCAGTGCCTCTCCACAGCCCCAGTAGCCTCATAGCAGCCCCAGTGCCTCTCCATCAGCCCTTCCTTGTCACTCTCTTTCTCCTCAATCCCTCCCCTCCCTTGTCACTCTCTTTCTCCCCCCTCCCCCCCTTGTCACTCTCTTTCTCCCCCCTCCCCCCCTTGTCACTCTCTTTCTCCCCCCTCCCCCCTTGTCACTCTCTCTCTTTCTCCCCCCTCCCTCGTCACTCTCTCTCTTTCTCCCCCCTCCCTCGTCACTCTCTCTCTTTCTCCCCCCCCCTCGTCACTCTCTCTCTTTCTCCCCCCTCCCTCGTCACTCTCTCTCTCTTTCTCCCCCCTCCCTCGTCACTCTCTCTCTTTCTCCCCCCTCCCTCGTCACTCTCTCTCTTTCTCCCCCCTCCCTCGTCACTCTCTCTCTTTCTCCCCCCTCCCTCGTCACTCTCTCTCTTTCTCCCCCCTCCCTCGTCACTCTCTCTCTTTCTCCCCCCTCCCTCGTCACTCTCTCTCTTTCTCCCCCCTCCCTCGTCACTCTCTCTCTTTCTCCCCCCTCCCTCGTCACTCTCTCTCTTTCTCCCCCCTCCCTCGTCACTCTCTCTCTTTCTCCCCCCTCCCTCGTCACTCTCTCTCTTCTCCCCCCTCCCTCGTCACTCTCTCTCTTTCTCCCCCCTCCCTCGTCACTCTCTCTCTTTCTCCCCCCTCCCTCGTCACTCTCTCTCTTTCTCCCCCCTCCCTCGTCACTCTCTCTCTTTCTCCCCCCTCCCTCGTCACTCTCTCTCTTTCTCCCCCCTCCCTCGTCACTCTCTCTCTTTCTCCCCCCTCCCTCGTCACTCTCTCTCTTTCTCCCCCCCTCCTCGTCACTCTCTCTCTTTCTCCCCCCTCCCTCGTCACTCTCTCTCTTTCTCCCCCCTCCCTCGTCACTCTCTCTCTTTCTCCCCCCTCCCTCGTCACTCTCTCTCTTTCTCCCCCTCCCTCGTCACTCTCTCTCTTTCTCCCCCCTCCCTCGTCACTCTCTCTCTTTCTCCCCCTCCCTCGTCACTCTCTCTCTTTCTCCCCCCTCCCTCGTCACTCTCTCTCTTTCTCCCCCCTCCCTCGTCACTCTCTCTCTTTCTCCCCCCTCCCTCGTCACTCTCTCTTTCTCCCCCCTCCCTCGTCACTCTCTCTCTTTCTCCCCTCCTCCCTCTCTCTCTTCTCTTTCTTCACTCTCTCTCTTTCTCCCCCTCCCTTGTCACTCTCTCTTCTTTCTCCCCCCTCCCTCGTCACTCTCTCTCTTTCTTTCTCCCCCCCCTCGTCACTCTCTCTCTTTCTCCCCCCTCCCTCGTCACTCTCTCTCTTTCTCCCCTCCCTCCCTCCTCTCTCTCTTTCTCCCCCCTCCCTCGTCACTCTCTCTCTTTCTCCCCCCCTCCCTCGTCACTCTCTTTCTCCCCCCTCCCTCGTCACTCTCTCTCTTTCTCCCCCCCTCCTCTCACTCTCTCTCTTCTCTTCTCCCCCCTCCCACGTCACCTCTCTCTCTCTTTCTCCCCCCCTCCCTCGTCACTCTCTCTCTTTCTCCCCCCCTCCCTCGTCACTCTCTCTCTTTCTTCCCCCCCTCCCTCGTCACTCTCTCTCTTTCCCCCCCCCCCTCGTCACTCTCTCTCTTTCTCCCCCCCTCCCTCGTCACTCTCTCTCCCTCCCCCCTCCCTCGTCACTCTCTCTTTCTCCCCCCTCCCTCGTCTCTCTCTCTCTTTCTCCCCCCTCCCTCGTCACTCTCTCTCTTTCTTCTCCCCCCTCCCTCGTCACTCTCTCTCTTTCTCCCCCCTCCCTCTCGTCACTCTCTCTCTTTCTCCCCCCTCCCTCGTCACTCTCTCTCTTTCTCCCCCCTCCCTCGTCACTCTCTCTCTTTCTCCCCCCTCCCTCGTCACTCTCTCTCTTTCTCCCCCCCTCCCTCGTCACTCTCTCTCTTTCTCCCCCCTCCCTCGTCACTCTCTCTCTTTCTCCCCCCTCCCTCGTCACTCTCTCTCTTTCTCCCCCCTCCCTCGTCACTCTCTCTCTTTCTCCCCCCTCCCTCGTCACTCTCTCTCTTTCTCCCCCCTCCCTCGTCACTCTCTCTCTTTCTCCCCCCTCCCTCGTCACTCTCTCTCTTTCTCCCCCCTCCCTCGTCACTCTCTCTCTTTCTCCCCCCTCCCTCGTCACTCTCTCTCTTTCTCCCCCCTCCCTCGTCACTCTCTCTCTTTCTCCCCCCTCCCTCGTCACTCTCTCTCTTTCTCCCCCCTCCCTCGTCACTCTCTCTCTTTCTCCCCCCTCCCTCGTCACTCTCTCTCTTTCTCCCCCCTCCCTCGTCACTCTCTCTCTTTCTCCCCCCTCCCTCGTCACTCTCTCTCTTTCCTCCCCCCTCCCTCGTCACTCTCTCTCTTTCTCCCCCCTCCCTCGTCACTCTCTCTCTTTCTCCCCCCTCCCTCGTCACTCTCTCTCTTTCTCCCCCTCCCTCGTCACTCTCTCTCTTTCTCCCCCCTCCCTCGTCACTCTCTCTCTTTCTCCCCCCTCCCTCTCTCTCTTTCTCCCCCCTCCCTCGTCACTCTCTCTCTTTCTCCCCCCTCCCTCGTCACTCTCTCTCTTTCTCCCCCCTCCCTCGTCACTCTCTCTCTTTCTCCCCCCTCCCTCGTCACTCTCTCTCTTTCTCCCCCCTCCCTCGTCACTCTCTCTCTTTCTCCCCCCTCCCTCGTCACTCTCTCTCTTTCTCCCCCCTCCCTCGTCACTCTCTCTCTTTCTCCCCCCTCCCTCGTCACTCTCTCTCTTTCTCCCCCCTCCCTCGTCACTCTCTCTCTTTCTCCCCCCTCCCTCGTCACTCTCTCTCTTTCTCCCCCCTCCCTCGTCACTCTCTCTCTTTCTCCCCCCTCCCTCGTCACTCTCTCTCTTTCTCCCCCCTCCCTCGTCACTCTCTCTCTTTCTCCCCCCCCTCCCTCGTCACTCTCTCTCTTTCTCCCCCCTCCCTCGTCACTCTCTCTCTTTCTCCCCCCCTCCCTCGTCACTCTCTCTCTTTCTCCCCCCTCCCTCGTCACTCTCTCTCTTTCTCCCCCCTCCCTCGTCACTCTCTCTCTTTCTCCCCCTCCCTCGTCACTCTCTCTCTTTCTCCCCCCCCCTCGTCACTCTCTCTCTTTCTCCCCCCTCCTCGTCACTCTCTCTCTTTCTCTCCCCCCTCCCTCGTCACTCTCTCTCTTTCTCCCCCCCCTCCCTCGTCACTCTCTCTCTTTCTCTCCCCCCTCCCTCGTCACTCTCTCTCTTTCTCCCCCCTCCCTCGTCACTCTCTCTCTTTCTCCCCCCTCCCTCGTCACTCTCTCTCTTTCTCCCCCCTCCCTCGTCACTCTCTCTCTTTCTCCCCCCTCCCTCGTCACTCTCTCTCTTTCTCCCCCCTCCTCGTCACTCTCTCTCTTTCTCCCCCCTCCCTCGTCACTCTCTCTCTTTCTCCCCCCTCCCTCGTCACTCTCTCTCTTTCTCCCCCCTCCCTCGTCACTCTCTCTCTTTCTCCCCCCTCCCTCGTCACTCTCTCTCTTCTCCCCTCCTCTCACTCTCTCTCTTTCTCCCCCCTCCCTCGTCACTCTCTCTCTTTCTCTCCCCCCATCCCTCGTCACTCTCTCTCTCTCCCCCCTCCCTCGTCACTCTCTTTCTCCCCCCTCCCTCGTCACTCTCTCTCTTTCTCCCCCCATCCCTCGTCACTCTCTCTCTTTCTCTCTCCTTCTCCCCTCCTCTCACTCTCTCTCTTTCTCCCCCCTCCCTCGTCACTCTCTCTCTTTCTCCCCCTCCCTCTCTCTCTTTCTCCCCCCCTCCCTCGTCACTCTCTCTCTTTCTCCCCCCTCCCTCGTCACTCTCTCTCTTCTCCCCCCTCCCTCGTCACTCTCTCTCTTTCTCCCCCCTCCCTCGTCACTCTCTCTCTTTCTCCCCCCTCCCTCGTCACTCTCTCTCTTTCTCCCCCCTCCCTCGTCACTCTCTCTCTTTCTCCCCCCTCCCTCGTCACTCTCTCTCTTTCTCCCCCCTCCCTCGTCACTCTCTCTCTTTCTCCCCCCTCCCTCGTCACTCTCTCTCTTTCTCCCCCCTCCCTCGTCACTCTCTCTCTTTCTCCCCCCTCCCTCGTCACTCTCTCTCTTTCTCCCCCCTCCCTCGTCACTCTCTCTCTTTCTCCCCCCTCCCTCGTCACTCTCTCTCTTTCTCCCCCCTCCCTCGTCACTCTCTCTCTTTCTCCCCCCTCCCTCGTCACTCTCTCTCTTTCTCCCCCCTCCCTCGTCACTCTCTCTCTTTCTCCCCCCTCCCTCGTCACTCTCTCTCTTTCTCCCCCCTCCCTCGTCACTCTCTCTCTTTCTCCCCCCTCCCTCGTCACTCTCTCTCTTTCTCCCCCCTCCCTCGTCACTCTCTCTCTTTCTCCCCCCTCCCTCGTCACTCTCTCTCTTTCTCCCCCCTCCCTCGTCACTCTCTCTCTTTCTCCCCCCTCCCTCGTCACTCTCTCTCTTTCTCCCCCCTCCCTCGTCACTCTCTCTCTTTCTCCCCCCCTCCCTCGTCACTCTCTCTCTTTCTCCCCCCTCCCTCGTCACTCTCTCTCTTTCTCCCCCCTCCCTCGTCACTCTCTCTCTTTCTCCCCCCTCCCTCGTCACTCTCTCTCTTTCTCCCCCCTCCCTCGTCACTCTCTCTCTTTCTCCCCCCTCCCTCGTCACTCTCTCTCTTTCTCCCCCCTCCCTCGTCACTCTCTCTCTTTCTCCCCCCTCCCTCGTCACTCTCTCTCTTTCTCCCCCCTCCCTCGTCACTCTCTCTCTTTCTCCCCCCCTCCCCTCGTCACTCTCTCTCTTTCTCCCCCCTCCCTCGTCACTCTCTCTCTTTCTCCCCCCTCCCTCGTCACTCTCTCTTTCTCCCCCCTCCCTTGTCACTCTCTCTCTTTCTCCCCCCTCCCTTGTCACTCTCTCTCTTTCTCCCCCCTCCCTTGTCACTCTCTCTCTTTCTCCCCCCTCCCTTGTCACTCTCTCTCTTTCTCCCCCCTCCCTTGTCACTCTCTCTCTTTCTCCCCCCTCCCTTGTCACTCTCTCTCTTTCTCCCCCCTCCCTTGTCACTCTCTCTCTTTCTCCCCCCTCCCTTGTCACTCTCTCTCTTTCTCCCCCCTCCCTTGTCACTCTCTCTCTTTCTCCCCCCTCCCTTGTCACTCTCTCTCTTTCTCCCCCCTCCCTTGTCACTCTCTCTCTTTCTCCCCCTCCCTTGTCACTCTCTCTCTTTCTCCCCCCTCCCTTGTCACTCTCTCTCTTTCTCCCCCCTCCCTTGTCACTCTCTCTCTTTCTCCCCCCTCCCTTGTCACTCTCTCTCTTTCTCCCCCCTCCCTTGTCACTCTCTCTCTTTCTCCCCCCTCCCTTGTCACTCTCTCTCTTTCTCCCCCCTCCCTTGTCACTCTCTCTCTTTCTCCCCCCTCCCTTGTCACTCTCTCTCTTTCTCCCCCCTCCCTTGTCACTCTCTCTCTTTCTCCCCCTCCCTTGTCACTCTCTCTCTTTCTCCCCCCTCCCTTGTCACTCTCTCTCTTTCTCCCCCCTCCTTGTCACTCTCTCTCTTTCTCCCCCCTCCCTTGTCACTCTCTCTCTTTCTCCCCCCTCCCTTGTCACTCTCTCTCTTTCTCCCCCCTCCCTTGTCACTCTCTCTCTTTCTCCCCCCTCCCTTGTCACTCTCTCTCTTTCTCCCCCCTCCCTTGTCACTCTCTCTCTTTCTCCCCCCCCTCCCCTTGTCACTCTCTCTTTCTCCCCCCTCCTTGTCACTCTCTCTTTCCCCCCCTCCCTCCCTCTGTCACTCTCTCTTTCTCCCCCCTCCCTCCCTCCCTTGTCACTCTCTCTTTCTCCCCCCCTCCCTCCCTCCCTTGTCACTCTCTCTTTCTCCCCCCCTCCCTCCCTCCCTTGTCACTCTCTCTTTCTCCCCCCCTCCCTCCCTCCCTTGTCACTCTCTCTTTCTCCCCCCCTCCCTCCCTCCCTTGTCACTCTCTCTTTCTCCCCCCTCCCTCCCTCCCTTGTCACTCTCTCTTTCTCCCTCCCTCCCTCCCTTGTCACTCTCTCTTTCTCCCCCCCTCCCTTGTCACTCTCTCTTTCTCCCCCCTCCCTTGTCACTCTCTCTCTTTCTCCCCCCTCCCTTGTCACTCTCTCTCTTTCTCCCCCCTCCCTTGTCACTCTCTCTCTTTCTCCCCCCTCCCTTGTCACTCTCTCTCTTTCTCCCCCCTCCCTTGTCACTCTCTCTCTTTCTCCCCCCTCCCTTGTCACTCTCTCTCTTTCTCCCCCCTCCCTTGTCACTCTCTCTCTTTCTCCCCCCTCCCTTGTCACTCTCTCTCTTTCTCCCCCCTCCCTTGTCACTCTCTCTTTCTCCCCCCTCCCTTGTCACTCTCTCTTTCTCCCCCCTCCCTTGTCACTCTCTCTTTCTCCCCCCTCCCTTGTCACTCTCTCTTTCTCCCCCCTCCCTTGTCACTCTCTCTTTCTCCCCCCTCCCTCCCTCCCTTGTCACTCTCTCTTTCTCCCCCCTCCCTCCCTCCCTTGTCACTCTCTCTTTCTCCCCCCCTCCCTCCCTCCCTTGTCACTCTCTCTTTCTCCCCCCCTCCCTCCCTCCCTTGTCACTCTCTCTTTCTCCCCCCCTCCCTCCCTCCCTTGTCACTCTCTCTTTCTCCCCCCCTCCCTCCCTCCCTTGTCACTCTCTCTTTCTCCCCCCCCTCCCTCCCTCCCTTGTCACTCTCTCTTTCTCCCCCCCTCCCTCCCTCCCTTGTCACTCTCTCTTTCTCCCCCCCTCCCTCCCTCCCTTGTCACTCTCTCTTTCTCCCCCCCTCCCTCCCTCCCTTGTCACTCTCTCTTTCTCCCCCCCTCCCTCCCTTGTCACTCTCTCTTTCTCCCCCCCTCCCTTGTCACTCTCTCTTTCTCCCCCCCTCCCTCCCTCCCTTGTCACTCTCTCTTTCTCCCCCCCTCCCTCCCTTGTCACTCTCTCTTTCTCCCCCCCTCCCTCCCTTGTCACTCTCTCTTTCTCCCCCCCTCCCTCCCTTGTCACTCTCTCTTTCTCCCCCCCTCCCTCCCTTGTCACTCTCTCTTTCTCCCCCCCTCCCTCCCTTGTCACTCTCTCTTTCTCCCCCCCTCCCTCCCTTGTCACTCTCTCTTTCTCCCCCCCTCCCTCCCTTGTCACTCTCTCTTTCTCCCCCCCTCCCTCCCTTGTCACTCTCTCTTTCTCCCCCCCTCCCTCCCTTGTCACTCTCTCTTTCTCCCCCCCTCCCTCCCTTGTCACTCTCTCTTTCTCCCCCCCTCCCTCCCTTGTCACTCTCTCTTTCTCCCCCCCCTCCCTCCCTTGTCACTCTCTCTTTCTCCCCCCCTCCCTCCCTTGTCACTCTCTCTTTCTCCCCCCCTCCCTCCCTTGTCACTCTCTCTTTCTCCCCCCCCTCCCTCCCTTGTCACTCTCTCTTTCTCCCCCCCTTGTCACTCTCTCTTTCTCCCCCCCTCCCTCCCTTGTCACTCTCTCTTTCTCCCCCCCTCCCTCCCTTGTCACTCTCTCTTTCTCCCCCCCTCCCTCCCTTGTCACTCTCTCTTTCTCCCCCCCTCCCTCCCTCCCTTGTCACTCTCTCTTTCTCCCCCCTCCCTCCCTTGTCACTCTCTCTTTCTCCCCCCTCCCTCCCTTGTCACTCTCTCTTTCTCCCCCCTCCCTCCCTTGTCATTCTCTCTTTCTCCCCCCTCCCTCCCTTGTCATTCTCTCTTTCTCCCCCCTCCCTCCCTTGTCACTCTCTCTTTCTCCCCACCCACCTCGGGTGTAGCGTGGCCGAGCTCTGTCCGGTCCGTGGTACAGGAGCATTTGTTTTCTGTACCCGGCCGGACTGAAAGGAAGTGCACACTAAGTGAGCACTTCCTGTCAGTCCGGCCGGGTACAGGAAACAAAAGCTCCTGTACCACGGACCGGACAGAGCTCGGCCACGCTACACTTGAGGCGCTTCCCTCCTGTCAGTCCCTCTCTTCATGCTGCGCCAGAACGGGGCGCCGACAGTGTTGAGGGGCACAATGCGCTGCCCTGCTGAAAGGGAACGGCGTTCCTGCTAAGAAAAAAGTGCAGGAACGCCGTTCCCACGCGTTCCCGCAGGACTCGAGCCCTACTTATATGTGTGGATGTGATGAGTGTTCCACTTACCTGGGGGCAGGCGTGTCCTCCTCTGACAACCCTTCACTATGGAGCCTCCTGGGCTGTAATTACTACCACCATGCAGGAGTCGGGCTCCAGGCTGTGCTGCAGGAGAAGGTACAGGACCTGTGATGATGTCATGACCATGTGATCAGGTGTGGGAGGAGTCAAGCTGTGCTGCAGGAAAAGGTACAGGACCTGTGATGATGTCATGACCATGTGATCAGGTGTGGGAGGAGTCAGGCTGTGCTGCAGGAGAAGGTACAGGACCTGCGATGATGTCATGACCATGTGATCAGGTGTGGGAGGAGTCAGGCTGTGCTGCAGGATAAGGTACAGGACCTGTGATGACGTCATGACCATGTGATCAGGTGTGGGAGGAGTCAGGCTGTGCTGCAGGAGAAGGTACAGGACCTGTGATGATGTCATGACCATGTGATCAGGTGTGGGAGGAGTCAGGTTATGCTGCAGGAGAAGGTACAGGACCTGTGATGATATCGTGACCGTGTGTGGGAGGAGTCAGGCTGTGCTGCAGGAGAAGGTGCAGGACCTGTGATGATGTCATGACCATGTGATGAGGTGTGGGAGGAGTCAGGCTGTGCTGCAGGAGTAGGTACAGGACCTATGATGATGTCATGACCATGTGATCAGGTGTGGGAGGAGTCATGGAGATCACATGACCAGGGTTATCTGCTCTGTGTGAGAGACTCTGCTGTGCTGTGTGGAATTCCAGTCTGTATGTAGCAGAGCTGTAAGCCTGTAATGTTTGTATAGATGAGCTGTATCCGTGTAATGTCTGTGTAGTTGAGCTGTATGTGCATACAACCAAGCTGTTTATGTGTAATATGCCTCTAAAGACTTCTATCAGTGTGTGCAGCAGAGCTGTGTATGTGTAATGTTCAGTTACTACAGCTGAGTCTTTGTCATGTCCATGTAGCAGAGCCGGCGATGTAATCTGCTGGTATCGGGGCTCTGTGTGTGCTCAGGAGATGTTTAGGGGTAACTCTGTCCCTTTTCTCCATATCAGTTATTAGAAATGATGTCAGCGATATCTTATGTCGGGGCAGATGTAGGATTTCCTTTGTCGGGGAAAAGGAGGAATAAACTTCTCTTCTGTTATTCCTAGTGTTAGCACATAAATGGCCGCGCTGTGTCTTATCGCTGGGGATTTTCTTTGTAGTTGATTTGAGCTTGTCTGCTGCTCCAATGGGGGAACATGGGCCCCGTTCTCATGACTGGCAGGGGCCCCCAGCGGATGGACCCCCACAATCAGTGGACAGGAGATAAGTTCCCTTGTTTCAGTCTTGTATCATTGAACGGCGGAAATGTCGGACAGATTGTGATCGGAGGCAGGACAGGCTCGGAGAGGTAAAGCGGTGATTAGTGTGACGGGGGATGGGGAGAAGGCGGGAAGGTTGTCCTCAGTGACAGCGGTAAAGCAGGTTATGTGGGAAGAGCAGCGAGTAGTAACGTAGAGCGGCTGAGAGGACGGCGGCTCCGAGCTTCATCTAACGCTGCCGATGGTTTAGAGATAAGAGGCATAGTCCTCAGCTGAGATGAGGGGTGTCAGACGGGGTACGGGGGGGGGCAGAGGGGGGTAAAGGTATGAAATAATTATTTGGGGTTGTGGGACAGAGAGGACGTAATAGAAGTGAAGAAGTCCTGCTGTGAGGAGGTGGGAGCAGACATGGAGCTGCTTCTCTGTAGGCCATGAAGTCTTCTTTGGGTGGGATTTATTCCGGCTTCGTTCTGGACTCTGGAAGCCTCAGCTTTTCTGTTTGGTTTGTGTCGGGGCTGGGGATGGATTTGTTGGGTTCTGCTCTGTGTGAGACGCAGGGGTGAGAGCTTGTGGTGTTCTAGAAGACAGCGGCTGCATCATGAAGAGAAGATATGACCTGCGCTGATGACCTGGCCACCTACTTCAGAGACCAGATCGGTTACATCCGGCAGGAAATAATTTCCCAGCCCCCAACCAGTTTCGATCCTCCTCCCTCCCACACTTCCATGTGCTCGACCTCCTCTTTTGATGCTATAACAGATGAAGAAGTCTTTAGGCTTCTCTCTGCTTCTCGACCCCCCACCTGTAGCAGTGATCCTATCCCCTCACACCTTCTCCAGTCCCTCTCCCCGGCTGTCATTTCCCGCCTTACTACAATATATAACCTCTCTCTCTCTCGCTTCCCATCCTCTATCAAACATTTTGTTATAACCCCACTACTAAATAAAACCGACCCGACCTGTGCCGCTCACTACCAACCTGTCTCTAACCTCCCCTTCATTTCTAATCCTCTGGAACATCTCTTTTACTCTCTTCTACCTTTTCTTATTTTTATTTCAATCGTTTTTATTGTACATTTTCTGGATATCACATGAATAACCGATCCTGACATTTGTCATGTTATACAATCATTAGTGAAGTCTATGGATATATACATGAACATAACATGGAGCGCAAAAAAATCCAAATGAAGGACACGACTTGTGAGAATGAAGACAATGGGCCGGTATTCAGCCTAAATATTCAAATGGGATAGAACAAAAACCTAGCAGTAGTCTTGGAGGCATCTGGACTGAAATACTCTGTGTTATAGTCATATTTGGGGACATTGCTGTCGGCCATATTTCCCAGTGGTGCGTGAACTTAACTATGTTATGGTCAATTTTCTCGAATTGACAGTTAGTGTGTACTCTGGATATAATTCCTCTATTGTGGGAACGACTGTTGACTTCCAACATTTAGTGATCGCCCCTTTCGTTGCTAGAAATAAATGGGCTCCTGGAATCGGTATAGTGTGCATATCCATGAAAAGGCGAGGGGACCTGTCCATGGTGAAACCGCAAAGTCTAGATACTAGGTTAAAAATGTCTAAGCATAGTGAAGACACTAGCAGGCATGACCATAACACATGTAGGAGAGTGCCCCTACCACCACAACCTCTCCAGCACCTGGGTACATTCTGCTAAGCCTGTCAGGGCTATAATACCATCTTAGACAAGTTTTAATGGCTGCCTCGTACAGAGAAGTGCTACGGGAAGTGGCTATAAGCAGAGGTCGCACTACATAAAAACACTCCTGTGACCATTTTTGAGGAGTATTTTTACCCGAGGAGGAGAATGAAAGTTGTGGTAATTCAAATACATAATACGTAGGCCTGCACTTGCCCACATCTGCATTTGCCTCTGTTGCAGATTATATGTTAACAGACGCCATACTGTGGCATCCGTCACCATAGAGTTCCACTGTGTGTAAAAAAAAAAAAAAGTATACTTTAGGCTATATGTTTTTTTGCTGGACTTTGCAGGATGGAAAAACGTGGTACACTACGCGTATTTTTATATATTTTTTTGCAATAGAACTCCGTAGTGATGGATGCCACAGTATGGCATCTGTCTGAGGCTTGCGTTAATGTATACGTTTTTTGTGTACATTAAACATATTGAAAAAAAGGACCAGAAGAATGATAAAGATAGTCTACACGTACCAAATTAATTTAGAAATAAGTTGAACCTAACGTGCTTATTAAAACAATACCTTTATTATTAGCTGGGTTATGGAGCAAAAAATTGTTGGCTCAAGCGATATCCTATATGATAGATACTCTAAAAAATACTCCTACTATAGATAGGATAGTCATTAGATAGGACCAATAGAACCAATGTTACCAAAAGGCAGGGGTAGTTAGGTTAATATATAGGAAATAAATATATTTCCCTGGATAACCCTATGGGATACCCCCTGATGGTGGAGGTACCCTGCCCCCGTACCTAGGTCTCTCTATTGCCCTAATAAAGCCCTACTCCCATAAATGGATAGAATATAAATCCAGAAAAGCAAAACACATAAAGATGTCTATATGTATTATCAGAAAGCCCAACGCGTTTCACCTGCACACGGCAGCTCATCAGGGGGTGAAATAAAGTAAAAAGACGTAAGGAATAACAAAAAATAATAAAGAGATAAAAATAGAGATGAACTGATGATGAGCGAAAAACTCTGTCATTAGATGATTAATCGATCAGAGGGGCCCTTTAGGCAACTAGAACAGGCATCTAGGAAGCTGACAAAAACCCACCCTTATGTACCCGATCCAGCACTTCCGTTAGATGAGCAGAACAACAGAAATAAATAGCGGTGATGTGAACGCGGTCTAAGAGGTGGGGATTTATGTAGGGGAACTGCAACCACCATCATTCCTTCAGAGCTGCAGACATGAATGTGAGCTGGATCCCGGCTACATGTGATAATGCGGTGGCCGTGGCGTGTGGGGACGTGCACTGGGTGTGTTTCTTTGCTCGGTGACTGGTGTATTTGAGTAATGGACAGGGCAGGATCTGCCGCTAAGACAGTGCCAGCCTGCAGCTTTAATAGTAAGAACTACAGGGAGTGTCCCACAAAGAAGACCCCTGTCCGTGTGCTCAGGACCCTTCTGTGTGACGGGAGAGTTGGTGTGACGAGTTGGGGCAGCGTGAATTTACCATTGACCTGGACCCTCTGGCCGAGCAGAGAAGCCCTGGACTTGGGGAGTGACTCCTCGGTGCAGTGACTGCTCCAGGCTGGAGACTCTTCTACTATATTTGTCCATTATTTAGAGAGAGCTGCGGCATCATGGAGAATGAGGAAGAGAATCTGCTCTGTGGGGGTTGTAGTCCTGCCGGAGCCTCTCCTCGTGCCTCCCTGCCTCGAGATAACTGCCCACATCTCCACCGCTAGGTGTGACTGCAATTGTCGGGTCCAGGCATAGCGCAGTGTCAACTCCACTGAACCTCCAGGTAAATCCGGAACTGATGGGAGTTGGTTTCCAGGGGGTTATTAATAGAAATCCCATTATCCGCGCTCCCCGTCTTGTCACAAATCTTACTGGTTCAAGTTGTAGGGGAAGGCGAATAAAAGTGGCTTTACGTGGTGAAAACGTGAAAGTGCTGTCATACTCGTCATCGCTCCCTGGCTGTAGTCTTTAGCTCATCCGCCGCCATGCTTCTCGGGGTCCTGCTTGCTTCAGCTGCCCCCAGGAGCCGGCCCCTCCTTCTTCCAGCTTTCTCTGCTGCAGGGCGCTGTATCGCTCCGTGCCCGCCCAAACCAACCAATAGCAAAGATCCTTGCTGTCCGGAGCATTGCTATTGGTTATTGCAGTCACAGGTATCATCGCTGCGCTGCCTGTGCCGTTCACAGCGCACCCTGCGCTGATGAAAAGCAGGGAAAAGTCTTAGGCGTATTGGTACACCTTAGACGTTTCCAGGGAGTAAAATAGCCTGAACAGGCGTCTATGACGAATGTCCAGGCGTTATTGCGACCTCTGGCTATAAGGAATTTAAATGTATCTGTCCATTCCGTTTCAGAGATATTCGATTGTAACTCCCTGTCCCATTCCCTGAGGGGAACCGTTTTAGAGAAGGTCGCTTTAGAGCCCAGAGCCAAGTATAATGGTTTTATGCCAAATTTGCTGAGAGGTTGTGACGGAGTGGACCAAGGCTCAATAATCTCTTCATTGGCAACTACCTGATGTGGGCGTTTAAATTGTAGCAGGTGTCGTACTGGCAGATATTTAATAAAGTCTACCCTGGGAATACCAAATTCCCGCTGGAGGTCTGTAAATGCCTGACGGACCCATCTTTGCATAACAAGTTAATACTCTGGACACCCAAGGAACGCCACTGGGCCAGGTCTGCTTCTGGAAGATATAATTCTAAAAGTTGGAGAGGGGATGTGTTTATCAAAGAGGTGGGTTGGTGGTTACTGTTCTGATGAAAAATGCGCCAATGATGTATTGAGGCGCTAAGTATAGCTGGTAGAGGGAGCGTTTTGCATGGGACCTCACTAATGCTGTTAATGAGGAGAGTTTTGAGGTGTTTATTGAAAGCTAGCTCTGATTCAATTTGTACCCATGGGATTGTGGACTCCTGGGTCCACCAATTCTTAAGAGCCTGGATCTTTATGCTAGAAAATAATCTAGTACGTTCGGGAGGCCCAGGCCACCTCTAGCTTTGGCTTTTGTTAATATGTCAGCGGCAATCCTAGGTTTATTCCTCGGCCACACGTAGTGGTTGAGCCGGCCTTGTGCTTTCCTAAAGAATTGGTTGGGGACCGTCCTAAAGAGGAAAATACGTTTTGGAAGGATTAACTTTTGAAATGCTGCCACACGACCTACCCAAGATATTTCATATTTTCTATATGTGGCGCTATCATATTTTCCATATGTGGCTAGATAGGCGGCTATACTCTGTGATTAAAGAAAGGGCAGTTTGTAAAGCCCTCTGCGGGGAAAATGGGGTCAGTAGTATGTCATCTGCATAAAGGGATATGCAATATTGTCTATCCCCTATGCGGATGCCCGAGATCTCTGGATGGAGCCTTATTGCTTGTGCAAGGGGCTCTATAGCTAGGATGAAAATCAAAGGTGATAGTGGGCATCCTTGACGAGTGCCATTTGTTAGATAGAAGGATGCAGATAAGGCACCATTATCAAACACTTTTGCCGAGAGTCTGGATTATAGGGCATTAATCGCGGTGGTGAAGACGTCACCTAATCCCACGGCGAACGACCAATTCAAGCGGTTGAACGCTTTCTCGGCATCCATAGTCACCAGCCAGGCCTCCTCTTTTTTTTGATTTATATGGTCTATCAGATTTAGGGCTCGGCGGGTGTTGTCTGTAATTTGATGGCCTTTGACAAAACCTGTTTGTCCAGGGTCAATTAGGAAGGGCAAAACCGTTGACAGTCTAGTTGCTAAAATCTTGGCATATATTTTTAGGTCCCTGTTTAGCAGGGAAATAGGACGAAAATTTTGAGACTTATCTGGGGTCTTGCCTGGCTTCGGAAGGGCAACTATCGTGGCTTCAAGCATTTCGTTTGGGAATGATCCTTCTCGAAAGGCTTATTAAATACTGAAGTTAAATGGGGTACCGACTCCTCATGGAAGTTTTGGAAATAGACATTTGACAAACCATCCAGGCACGGGGATTTATGCAAGGGAAGGGAGGTAATTATTCTAGCCACTTGTATTTGGGATATGGGCTCAGATAGGGCCGCCTTTTGCTGGGGGAATACCAATGGGAGATTCAGCTTTTTCAAGTAAGAGAATATGTCAGGAGAGGTTGGTACAAATGTACTTGATGAGGTCTGAAAATTATACAGTGCGGAGTAATACTCCACAAACTGTTCTGCCATAGCTTTTGGATCATATATTTTACTGCCGTTGGTTGAGTGTATGAGATAGGGGATTCTGGATTTTGCCGCGCGTAATTTAAGGTTGTGGGCGAGCAATTGTCCAGCCTTATTATCTTGGGAATAATATAGCCTTATTATCTTGGGAATAATATGGGGCTTTAGTTAATCTCAGATTTTTCTCGTATTTGAACAGAAAGCATTCTCTAAGTTGTGTTCTGAGAGAATGTATTTGAGTGACCCTATCTGGGGAAAATACATTTTTGTTGAGGGATTCTAGGGTGGTTAGTTGAGAGAGGATCGATTGCATTTTTAGTTCTCTCAGCTTTTTCGCCTGATGGCCTAGTTTGATGAAAATACCCCTAATGTAGGCCTTATGGGCATTCCACAAACGATATGGACTGGAGACTGAGTTGCTGTTCAAGCTGTAGTAATCATGTAAAGCTTTGGCTAGTTCAGCTTTGTAAACTGTTTTCGATATAATATATTGGCTGCAGCGCCAGAGGGTTTCTCTGAAATTGTAGGTTTCTTGAACAGAAAGGGACACGGAGGCGTGGTCAGACCATTTAATCACACCTAAGGAGGATTTTGTGACCAGCTGTAAAAGCGACCTGCTTACCAGAAATCAATCAATGCGTGAATAGGTCTTATGCATCGGCGAGTAGAAGGTATAATCTCGTTCAGAAGCATGCTGAGGTCTCCACATGTCGTACAGCTCCTCACGTCTCAACAAAGGAGAGAGGGTATAACCCTCTGCTGCTCGCAGTGGAATCCACTTCTGCATCTGGCACTAAGTTGAAGTCGCCACATAAGATTAAGTGGCCTACTCGAATTTACTCAACTTTGGCTAGTACTTTATTTAAAGAGGACCTTTCACCGATTATGACAATGTGAACTAAGAATACAGACATGGAGAGCGGCGCCCGGGGATCTCTCTGCACTTACTATTATCCCCGGGCGCCGCTCCGTTCTCCCGTTATGCCCTCCGGTATCTCCGCTCACTAAGTTATAATAGGCGGAGATTTCAGTCACAAAGTTATGGTAGGCGGAGTCTGTCCTTGTTCTGCTCTAGCGCTGACCAATCGCAGGGCAGAGCTCACAGCCTGGGAGGTTATATTCTCCCAGGCTGTGAGTTCTGCAATGCGATTGGCCAGCGCTACAGCAGAACAAGGGCAGACTCCGTCTACCATAACTTTGTGACCGGAGATACCGGAGGGCATAGCGGTAGAACGGAGCGGCGCCCAGGGATAATAGTAAGTGCAGTGAGATCCCCGGGCGCCGCTCTCCATGTCTGTATACTTAGTTCACAGTGTCATAATAGGTGAAAGGTCCTCTTTAAAAAGTGAATTTGATGTTTGTTTGGTGCATAAATGGCAGCTATAGTATATGAAATATTGTTTACAGTACATACTGTAATGATATGTCTGCCATTTGTATCCGATATAATAGTGCTAGGCGAAAAAGCAATAGAATCGCTGAAGGCCATAATAACACCTCTCTGCTTTTTCCGATAGTGAGACCGCACGACATGTGGGAATAAATGATGTTGGATCCTGTGTGCATTCTTACTGATAATAAGATTCTTGTACGCATAGTTTATCTGCTTTTAAGTGTAATGCTTCTGACCACAAACAGGTTCGCTTTTGAGGGCTGTTTAGGCCTCTAACATTTAAGGAGACTATATTAAGAACCATGAGGGATTTTCAGAAAGCTTAAAGGGATTCTGTCATCAGAAATGAACCCTATAAGCTAAACATATGGCGATGTCCCTTGTAAAACACAGAATCCTAAAGTGAGTTTATCAAATGCCCCTGTGGCTCTATATTCCTAAAAAAGCGGTTTATATCACCTGTCAATCACTTAAAAATGTGTCCAAGGGGACGTCTTGTGGTGAAAGGTGCCCAGCTGCAGCCATGTCGTTTAGGTGCCCAGCACCACCTTCTCAGCTGAAATCGCCGCCCTCCCTTTCATGCGATCCGCCTACCTCACGTCATCACTGCCTCTCTAACCACCGCTCGCTTCATCCAGATCCCGCGCGTGCGCACTAGGTATATCCTGATGCGCCCGTGCGGACTACTGGCAGCAGCCTCGTATAGCGAAGTGCGCAAGCGCCAGCGCACTTCGCTCGGACCTCCACTGACTGTCCATCCCAGCCATCCAACCTCCTACAGCCTGGTTCAAAGCTCACGGGATCTGGATGAAGCGAGCGGTGGTTAGAGAGGCAGTGATGACGTGAGGTAGGCGGATCGCATGAAAGGGAGGGCGGCGACTTCAGCTCAGAAGGCGGCGCTGGGCACCTAAACGACATGGCTGCAGCCGGGCACCTTTCACCATGAGACGTCCCCTTGGACACATTTTTAAGTGATTGACAGGTGATATAAACCGCTTTTTTAGGAATATAGAGCCACAGGGGCATTTGATAAACTCACTTTAGGATTCTGTGTTTTACAAGGGACATCGCCATATGTTTAGCTTATAGGGCTCATTTCTGATGACCGAATCCCTTTAAATCAGTGGTCTGACTTCCGAGGGAAAATGCCATAAGCCTGTCACACCTCCGTTTCCCACCACAGTAAATACATCCAAGACTGTAAAATAACAGTTATAAAACATTGATAAGTAAACAAGTAAAACAGTAACTGAAAAAGGACAAAAGCCGGCGAATGATCAGTTACCCCGAGGGGTATGTAATCCGGACAGGAAGGACCTTTAGGGGGAAAAAGTCCTGGTTGATGCCGGTCACTGAGAGGAAACTCCGTGGCACCTCAAGGAACAATCTGTATCAGTGTTTGGTTCCCCTCTTGGCACTGACTGTCTGCCATTCTGGTTCCAGATGAGGCAAGGGAGGGTGATGAGAGTCCTCCGAGGATGATACCGTGATGTTCCACGACCCCAACAAGCGTCGGCCTTCATCTACGGAAGCAATGCTATGTTGTTTGCCATTGTGGTTAGGGATCAACTTCACGGGGAAGCCCCACTTGTACATGATTTTGTGCTACCTCAGAGCAATGGTAACAGGGGCCAACAGACGTCTCTGATGCAGAGTTGCGGCCGATAAGTCTGTATAAAGTTGCACTGACTGATATGGCTCTGGCATCTCTGGAAGCTGGCAGGCGGCTGCCAGGACAGCCTCTTTGGTCTTGTAGAATGGATTTTAGTGAGAGTATCTCTGGGGGCCATGTCTAGTAGATGCCTTCGTTTAGGGATCCTGTGGGCCCGATCAATAGTTTTAGGCATTTGTATGAGGGGAGGTGGGGCAAGCGCTATTTAAACTCGCTACGGCACTCGCATGTTGCCGGCAGCTCGTTTTGCGGGACAGCTTGTTCGCGTCACTTCCGGTTTTTCGTCAGTGTGGTGTGCGGCTCAGGGACGGTTAGCGGCTGTTCGTTGTACGTGGCTTTCGGCGGTGACCGGTAAGATCGGGGAGGGTTGGGTATTAGGGGCAGGCACGTCTCCACAGGCTGCTTAGCAAGGATCTGCTTACTAGCTAGGTGCTGTGCGGGTGGCAGGGTTCGCATGATCGCACAAGCTTCTGCAGAAACTCTCGGTCCCATTCAGCCTGGTGCAAGCGCTCCATCTGTTGTCCACGGGTGGTACTGCAGGCTGAGCGATAGTCTATCTAGTGTTAACTGCTGGAAATTCAGCGTAAGAGGCGATGAAGCAGTCTAGGGGGGGAGGGAGGGTCGCATTGTGGTGTGCTGCGTCCAGCTTGTTGCTCCTAGGTATGGTGGTTATATCATGTGGTCCAGGAGTGTCATCTGAATTATTGAATGGCAAGCGGCAGTTTGCATATTGTTTCCCCTATAGGTTCTGCGTTTCGCAAGTTCTGGATTTGGTACTACAGCAGTAGCTACAACATAAACCAAAGCACCATCTTCGCTTTAGGGGAAATGTAAGCCTTTTGAGGGGGTCATTGATGGGTCACGGTCATGGGTGTAGGGGACAAGGATCAACTTCTAATACTCTGTTCTCCCTCCAATTAGCTACGTAATTTCTTCCAGCAGTCAGGTATGGTCGAAATGTGGCGTTAGATTAAGGCATGTTCCACATACACTGTGCAGTGGTGGCGGTCAAAAATAAACAAATAAATTATATAAATAAATTGGTAGGTATATACACAGTGGGGTCTGGCACGTCATTCGACGCTAAGATTTCTGCATGTTAGCAGCTTCGACTCATTTATAGTCATGTTGGATACTGTCACGACTACAGGCAGTATTACGGCTTTCTCGTCTACAGTCACGTTTAAGTCCTGTTACGACTACAGGCAATGATGCGTCTGTCACGTCTACAGACATGTTTAAGCCCTGTTACGACTACAGGCAATCATACGTCTGTCACGTCTACAGACATATCGAAGTCCTGTCACAACTACAGGCAGTTACACGTGTATCTTATCTTTCAGACATGGTTAAGTCCGGTCACGGCTACTTGTAGTAATATGTCGATCATGTGTACAGACTTGGTTGAGTCCTAGCAGCTACAAGCAGTAATTGTTACGTCTGTCAAGTCTACAGCCTCAAGTCTCACAACCAGAGGCAGTATTTATGTGTTTGTCACGTTAATCACGTGTAAGTCCTGGTTCGTTTCTGGCAGCACACGGTCACAGAGATCTCTGGGTTAATCACGTTCTGGGTCATTGTTGGTAATTCTTCACCTACAAGGGCAGTTCGGGTGGCCTCCGCACATACTCGCTCACAGGAGGCGTTCTTGGTGTGTGGGTGGTAGCTGCACAAGCAAGTATGTTAGGTCTACGGTGCTAATCATGTCACATTTTTCATTTAGAAACATGTCTCAAGAGTCCCTCGTGGATGATACCTCGTCATCTCACGGAAGTGTCATGTCTCATTCAGGAGGAGACGCAAGGCCGTCTTTAAGATCTTGGACGGTGCCCAAGTTGACAGCAGAACTTACCCGAAGAGGAATTCCATTCCCAGCCTCCGCTAGGAAGGCGGAACTGTTTTGTTTGCTCTCATCAGAGGGGGAGGGTTTGTGCCAGGTGGGGGTAACTACGGATACCATTCAGACCTCTCTCACCCAACTGAACGCAGCCATTAATTCCATGGCAACGTCAATGTAAAACTTCTAGGCCCGGCTGGAATCAGTCTAGAAGGATCACCCAGCCCTCAGGCTAGTGTTTCTGGTGGGTCAGGTCTGACTCCTTCAATCGCTCCATCCCATTTTATCCCTGACAATATACGGCGAGACATAATTGAAGGCAAAGATGTAAATCTCGCTTCCCTGCTGATAGCGGCCCATGAGGCACCTGATAATAGAACCTTAGTTTGCGGTGAAGTGTTGGTAATTTTGAAATCTGAAGACCTGAGGTTACCGTAAATAGGAAGCTTAGTATAGCTGAATTTGTTTTAGCCTTCAGTCTATACAGAGATGTCATCTGCACCATTAAACCGCAGCACAGGGAAGAACTAGTTTGTACCTGTATAAATTGGTGGACCTGGCCTATAAATATGGTGGGCCTGCCTTCTATGACTATCACCGTTCCTTCTCAGCGAAGGCAGCGGCGGCACTGGTTCAGTTTCAGCATACGGTAGATTGGTCCAACATTGACACAGAATTATTTTGCGGGCATTAAAGCTTCTGCATGCGCCAGGTGTAATTCTTATTTCCACACAACAGATTGGTGTTCGTTTACTAGTCATCCCGCCCAGGTGCCAGCTGGTATTACCCCAGGCTCATCAGTCAGCAAAGCGGTCCAGGGGTTCGACAAATTGGGATGGCCTATCAAGTATTTGGGGAAATCCCAAATTTACAATAAGTTTACCTATTCTGCATGTCATTATAGTCAGCGACGCCGATTGCATTTATGCGCTATTTGTTTCAGAGCACATCCCCCGCGTGGCTTGTACGGTAAAAAATCAGGACTCAGCATGACTAGGCATGGTGAATGTTGATTTGTTTAGTTTATTGCTGAAAACTCATCCTGATTCTGATTTGGTCCAATTCATGGTTAGTGGCTTGACCAATGGTTTTCATACCGGTCTGTTGGCTCTTCCGCAATCCACCTATGAGTGTAAGAATTGGCAGTCGGCTTCCAGAGACCCTGTGGCCTTATCACAGCTCATTCAGGCTGAATTGGACAAGGGGTATCTGATTGGTCTATTGAAGCATTCCCCCTTCGAATGTTGGAGGGTCAACCCTGTTGGGATAGTCTCCGGGAAATGTAATAATAAAAAAAAGATTAATATATGATTTGTCAGCCCCACATTCTTTACCCATACCCAGCCTTAATTCCTTAATCCCGTCCGAGGAATTTGCTATGAAATACGCTTCAGTTGATGAAGCCATTCAGTTGATACTGACTTTAGGGAAGGGGACCTAGTTATCCAAAGCGGACATTACAGACGCTTTCAAGTTACTCCCAATTCAACCTGAATTGTGGCAATGGCATGGTCTGAAATGGTTAGGTCAATATTACTTTGTGAACAAACTGACGTTCGGTTCCAAGTCTAGCCCTTTGATTTTTAATCAATTCGCCCGGGCATTTTTGTTGATCGAACCCCTTACGCAAGCACCTCAAGATCTACAGGTGTTACAGTCAGTATTTGCAGACCTTAGAGTTCCGATAGCTCCACATAAGGTGGAGGGTCCCAGTACCTCACTGACGTTCCTGGGAATATGTCTGGACACAGTTAAGATGGAAGCTAGTCTCCCTCAAGATAAGTTACCGAGGGTCAAAGAAGTGGTGCACAGGCTAGCTCAAGTCAGAGTTACCACCAGGACAGACCTCCAGTCCCTTCTTGGCATGCTCAACTTCACCATGCCTATTCTACCCCAAGGCAGGTAATTCATATGCAATGTTCGGTCCGCCCCCTATACGTCATCATTGAGCAAACTTTGACCCTGTACCTCACAGTCAGCAGACACATGCCAGCCAATCAGCATACCCTCCCTCCCAGACCCTCCCACCTCCTAAAAAAAAAAAGCAAGGACGGCAGCCCTCTTAGATTCATTCTGAAGCTGCAGCACCCCAAAAAGCCCTTTTTAGGGCTGGTACATCAGTCTGCTTTTATTTTATTTTTCTATATATACAGTACAGACCAAAAGTTTGTACACACCTTCTCATTCAAAGAGTTTTCTTTATTTTCATGACTATGAAAATTGTAGATTCACACTGAAGGCATCAAAACTATGAATTAACACATGTGGAATTATATACATAACAAACAAGTGTGAAACAACTGAAAATATGTCATATTCTAGGTTCTTCAAAGTAGCCACCTTTTGCTTTGATTACTGCTTTGCACACTCTTGGCATTCTCTTGATGAGCTTCAAGAGGTAGTCCCCTGAAATAGTTTTCACTTCACAGGTGTGCCCTGTCAGGTTTAATAAGTGGGATTTCTTGCCTTATAAATGGGGTTGGGACCATCAGTTGCGTTGAGGAGAAGTCAGGTGGATACACAGCTGATAGTCCTACTGAATAGACTGTTAGAATTTGTATTATGGCAAGAAAAAAGCAGGTAAGTAAAGAAAAACAAGTGGCCATCATTACTTTAAGAAATGAAGGTCAGTCAGTCAGCCGAAAAATTGGGAAAATTTTGAAAGTAAGGGCTATTTGACCATGAAGGAGAGTGATGGGGTGTGCGCCAGATGACCTGGCCTCCACAGTCACCGGACCTGAACCCAATCGAGATGGTTTGGGGTGAGCTGGACCGCAGAGTGAAGGCAAAAGAGCCAACAAGTGCTAAGCATCTCTGGGAACTCCTTCAAGACTGTTGGAAGACCATTTCAGGGGACTACCTTTTGAAGCTCATCAAGAGAATGCCAAGAGTGTGCAAAGCAGTAATCAAAGCAAAAGTCATTTAATTTTTCCTCTGTAATATAATTGCAGTTGCCTGCCAGTGAGTGTCAGGCCCACAGACTGTACTGTGCCCACTGCCCACCACTCATATAGGGTGGCACAGTACCTTGCAGATAAAAAATTCATTTAATTTTTCCTCTGTAATATAATTGCAGTTGCCCGCCAGTGAGTGTCAGGCCCACAGACTGTACTGTCTGAGACCAGTGAGGACGAGGAACGGGACATGAGTAGCTCGGCATCCAACCTTGTGCAAATGGGGTCTTTCATGCTGTCATGCCTGTTGAGGGACCCTCGTATAAAAAGGCTGAAGGAGAATGACCTGTACTGGGTGGCCACGCTACTAGACCCCCGGTATAAGCAGAAAGTGGCTGAAATGTTACCGAATTACCGGAAGTCGGAAAGGATGCAGCAGTTCCAAAACAAGTTAAAAAGTATGCTTTACACAGCGTATAAGGATGATGTCACAGCACAACGGGAATCTAACAGGGGAAGAGGTGAAAGTAATCCTCCTCCTACCACGACCACGCCGGCAAGGACAGGACGCTTTACAGACGTGTTGTTGATGGAGGACATGCAGAGCTTTTTAAGTCCTACGCATCGCCACAGCCCTTCGGGGTCCATCTTCAGAGAACAACTCGACCGACAGGTAGCAGACTACCTCGCCTTAACTGCAGATATCGACACTCTGAGGAGCGATGAACCCCTTGACTAATGGGTGTGCAGGCTTGACCTGTGGCTTGAGCTATCCCAATTTGCGATAGAACTTCTGTCCTGCCCCGCTTCAAGTGTCCTGTCAGAAAAGACCTTCAGCGCAGCAGGAGGTATTGTCACTGAGAAGAGAAGTCGCCTAGGTCAAAAAAGTCTAGATTACCTCACCTTTATTAAGATGAATGAGGCATGGATCCCGAAGGGACTGACAGTGGGGAATGCATTTGACAAAAAAAGGCCTCATGAGATGCCTTGGGCTAAAAATGGTCCCCACGCTGCTGTATTTAATCTCTGCATGCCGGATGACTTGCGTGACTTCTCCGCCACCAACTAGGTTTCAAGCCGCAATGTTTTCGTACACTTTTCTGCCTGGAAAACATTATTTTTTCCGGTCGCTGCTACAGCAGCGGCTGCAACAATACCTAATTTTTCAGGCATGTGTACATGCCTAATTTTTCTGGCCTCTGGTGCTGCACTGTGGCTGCAAAAACAAAACAAAAAAAAGGCACATACATGTGTCAATTCCCCTTCGTGATCGTTACCTTGTTGTGGTGAAGGGGCTTGCGTATCACAATGAAGCGATCACCTCTATGTGTGTTGGCAATGTTGGCACACCCCAGATAATAAGGTCGTTGCTTCATTGTGAACAGACCAAAAGCGATCGGCTGGATAATTTTTCATAGAAAAAACATTAATTTTCTTTGTGATCATCTAAGGTGATCATTAAAGCCTACTAGGCCAACAATGCAAAATCATTGTTTTCTGGGTCACTTAACTGTCACTGAACTACCTCAGCACGACCATAGGCTTTGAAAAACCGCTGTCGCCTGCAATCTCCCGAATGTGCGCACGAGCACAGTCATCACTACACCAAGATTGACGCATAGAGGAATAAGATTTATGTCATGAGTGTGTCAACTATTGACAACTCTTTGCGGTGCGTTAAACGGGGAGTTTGGTCTGTCACTGTGAAGTGGGCGTAACCCTTACACTACCTGATCGATACAACATCATACCTGATCGTATACACACACTGGATGTTTTAAAGCATGTTATTCCAAACAATTTAGGAATGTTAGGTGATTTATGCCCTTTATGGATTAAAACCCGACTCTGCGTCAACTACGTAATTTTCCATGGGAGTTTTGCCATGGATCCCCCTCCGCATGCCACAGTCCAGATGTTAGTCCCCTTGAAACAACTTTTCCATCACTTTTGTGGCCAGAAAGAGTCCCTGTGGGTTTTAAAATTCGCCTGCCTATTAAAGTCTATGGTGGTTCGCCCGTTCATAAACATTTGCGTAAATTCATGTTCGCCGTTCGCGAACGTAAAATTTTATGTTCGCGACATCTCTACTGATCTGTGGCCACCAAAGATTATTAATTTGACGGGTTTTTCCAGGTGTTCCCCCTTGTTCGAGATATACCCCTTAGTGGGGGCTGCCCGCGTTTGGGGTTCACTGTGGGAAAATCAGACAGTTGTTTTTCTCACGGATAACAAGGCATTAGTAGAAATTCTCAAAAAAGGTAGATCAGACTCCAGGCAGATTATGTCTTTTGTTAGGAGGCTGGTCTGGCTGTCTCTACGGCACAATTTTCACATCAGGTGTGAACATATCAGGGGGCATAATAACGTGGTGTCAGGGATGTAGTAGGGGAGAACACCAAAAGTACCCCCAATTCTACAGATGACCTCCGGGCAGATTGACTCAAAGGAGATCGCCACGCCTCCAATATAAACTACAAAGAAAAAATGGGGGGGGGGGGGGGGTTGAGTCTGCACTACCCGTATGTAGATGCATATCACTATGGCGAAATACATATACAAACGGAAAATGCAAATGTGATCACACACTACATCCAGCACTCTGCCCTGCCTCCATGCATTTTCCGTTTGTATATGTATTTCGCCTCAACCCCCCACATTTTTTCTTTGTAGTTTATATTGGAGGCGTGGCGATCTCCTTTGAGTCATGCACACCTGACCAGTCAATCTGTCCTGGAGGCTGGTTTTAAAGTCAGTATAAAACTGAGTCTGCTTATATAGAACCTACCAGTAGCCATTTGGCTCCAGGAGAAGTATATGGTGGGCTCAGCATGCATGTTGGTACTTGCATCCCTGGATCCGATGAAAGCTGTAATGGCACCGGACGGGGTTAAAAGCAGAGTGTGCTTGGCTTGCATGCTGACCTGCATTCCCTGGACTTTATGTGGCTGTCATGGCCCATAAACAGGTAGGAACAAGTGTTAGGGACCACTCAAATGAGACGACCTTGACGCGGTGAGTGGCTTATTACGCTTTGGCCAAAATGTACACCAATGTCTCATCCAGCATGGAGGCAGGGCAGAGTGCTGGATGTAGTGTGCGATCACATTTGCATTTTCCGATTTATGAAATACGTTATGGATTTTTAATGCCTGAGGAAGTTCAAGATGGAAGGCTACAGGGTTAACAATGGCAGTGATCTTATATGGACCAATAAATCTTGGTCCCAACTTCCAAGAAGGTACCTTAAGTTTAATGTTTCTTGTAGACACCCACACAGAATCACCCACTCTCAGGTCCGGACCACTCATACGTCTCCTGTCAGCCGCATGCTTATACCAGTTGCCCATCTTTTCCAGGTTATTTTGGATTTTCCGCCAAATAGAAGACAAAGAAAAGGAAAATCGTTCCTCCTCAGGAATGCCGGAATTATGAGCACCAGAAAATGTACCAAACTGTGGCTGGAACCCATATGCCCCAAAAAACGGCGACTTATCAGTGGATTCCTGTCTACGGTTATTTATAGAAAACTCAGCTAACGACAAAAATGAAGACCACTCTTCCTGATTCTCTGAAACAAAACATCTCAAGTAAGTCTCCAGATTCTGATTAGTGCGCTCCGTCTGTCCATTCGACTGAGGATGAAAAGCCGAAGAGAAGGACAATTGTACACCCAGTATGTGTCACCTTAGCACGTGCACAGGTACCACAGGATGACACATAGTCCTCAATACACTTACGCAACCCCAGGCCACCAGAATCTGCGAGAGATGAGATCGATAGTCGATCTGCTCCCAGGGTGCCCAGCAAGCACCGTACAGTTATGTTACTCGAACACCTTGTGACGTAATTCGTGGGAACAAAACATTCTTTCACAGCAGAAAAGGCCTGTAATGCCGCATCAGACCAGATAGAAATATCAGGACCCTTCCTAGTCATGTCTGTTAAAGGTTTAACCACCGATGAATAGTTCAAGATAAATTTACGGTAGTAGTTGGTAAACCCCAAAAACCGCATAAGCGCTTTTAGATTTTCGGGTCGAATTACGATTGAGCTCACGGAAGTCCAGACATGGTCTCAGGGTACCAATCTTTTTCTTTACAAAGAAAAATCCAGCAGCCACTGGGGACTTGGATGGTCTAATATGTCCCTTTGCCAAACTCTCGTGATATACTCTCGCATAGCCTTTCTTTCGGGTTCCAAAAGATTATACAACCGAGATTTGGGCAATTTAGCTCCGGGAATAAGATTGACGGGACAGTCCTCCTGATTACCACTCTCAGAAAACACATCAGAAAATTCAAAAATGAACGAAGGTACAGTTTTAGTGGTAACCATAGAGAACGATGTATTAAGACAGTTGTCCATGCAAAAATCACTCCACTCGAGAATCTGTATCGCTTGCCAATCGATGTTAGGGTTATGTTTGCTTAACCATGGTGAGCCCAACACCAACAAAGCAGGCAGACCCTCCAACACATAACAGGAGATAGATTCCTGATGCAAATCACCCACTCTTAAATGAATGTCATTCACTACCTGCAACAGGCATTTTTGGGCGAGAGGTGCTGAGTCAATTGCAAAGACAGAAATACTAATCTCTAATGCATTAGTAGTCAACCCGTGAATGCATACAAACTGTCCATCAATCAAGTTAACTCCTGCCCCACTGTCGCTAAAAGCGACAGTGGGTACTACCAGTAAAAGACAAATGGGTACTACCAGTAAAAGACAAAAGTAGGTTTTCTTGCTGCCCACCCACACTACCAATAGTAATTTGGGGATTAAACTTTTTTTTTCTTTGGTTTACACCTTGATGCTGCAAGTACGGACAAATATTCACAAAATGTCCCTTCTTGCCACAACAAACGCAGAATCCTTTCACATGACCCAAGCTTTTGCCAGTAGTTCCAGGAGTAGCTCCTCCTATCTGCATAGGCTCATCACAATGCACAACCACCCGAGTCTCTCCACCATAAGTGTCAAAGGAAGCAGTAACCTTATTGGACAGTACGTTCTGAAGGTGAGGACCCCTAGATCTCTCCCTCAGGCATCTATCAAGACATACAGCAAGGGACATAGTTGCTTCCAATGACTCAGGATTTTCATGAAAAGCAAATGCGTCCTGCAGTCTCTCAGAGAGACCCTGGCAGAATTGGCTACGGAGAGCAGAATCGTTCCACTCTGTATCCGTAGCCCATCTCTTAAATTCAAAGCAAAAGGTCTCGGCAGAACGTTCTCCCTGCCGCAAACCCCGTAACTTGGTCTCGGCAAATCCGATCTGGGTCATCATAGATAAGACCCAAGGCTCTAAAGAATTAATCTACCGACCGGAGGGACAGTGATCCGGTCGGCAGAGAAAAAGCCCAAGATTGGGCATCCTCTTTAAGTAATGAAATAATCATACCCACACGTTGACACTCATCACCAGAAGAGTATGGATGAAGCCTAAAGTATAATTTACATGACTCCCTGAACCGGATGAAATTGTCACAACTCTTGGAAAACCTGTCCGGGAGAGCTACCTTCGGTTCAGGGCAGGCCTGGAACCCACCACCGGAACCAGCAGCCTGTGGGCTCTGAATCTGAAAAACCATTGCGGGGTCTGCTACCTCCAAAGTCAGATTCTGCATCTGTTCGACCAGTGCAGTCATAGCATCCATAGCTGCACAGATCAGAACAAAAAATGGCGGTATGGGCTCTGGATAATGTCACGGATGTAGTGGGGGAGAACACCAAAAGACAACAAGACGGAAGGGAAAAGACACTAGGTCTCACCGCTAGGGAAGGAAAAGAGTCACTGCCTATGAAACCCTGCTCCTGGCCCTAACTCCTATCCGTATGGACACCTCTCGATGGTAGAGATGCCCATACACTGGAACCTAGAAAACCCTGGTGGCCCTCAGATGCCCTAGACTTAATGACAGGGCAGAGACAACCCGCTCCTTCCCTGGTGAAGGAACCAGCGTCTCACTGAGGCCTAGTAAACAACAGAGGGGGGAGGAATACAAAACACAACAAGCGGAACACTTAACTTCTAAGGATGATGGATGATAGATGATCAGGACTTCAACTAGAACCACACTCCAGCTCTTCCAACACCAAATGAAGCTATCCAGAGCAATGAGTGATGGATGAAGTCAAACTAAATAGGGGGAGGTAAAGGTCACATGATCCACACCTGAACAGGAGGTGTGGACATACAAGCAACACACAAAGTGAAACCAAAAGATGCTGTCAGATCACTAATGAGCAGATAATCTTTCAGACCTTCTCAAACCTGTCACCGGTGTGACACGTGGCTGCGGATGCATTGTCCAGGCGTAACTTGTCACTCTTTTTCCATGTTTTTCCACAGGCTGACCGGATACCGTCGCTTTCCCCCCCGTCTCGACCAGTTAGTGATGGATTAGCAACTCACCTCGCTAAAGACCCCCCTGTAGATTTCTGGTGGCCTCGTAACGCTCGACCAGGTCGATCATCTCCAAGGCATTACCCGGAGACACCTGGCCGATCCAGTGCTGGAGAGGGTACGGCAAAGACTTGCAGAGCACATCCGCCAGCAGACGGTCCAGCATAGCAGTGGGAGTCAAAACGTCAGGCTGCAGCCATTTTTGCAACTGGTGTAACAGTTCATAGTACTGTGATCTGGCAGGTTCAGCCGGGTTAAATTCCCACTGATGCACCCGTTGGGCCCGGACCAACACATTCACCTCCAGTCTCGCCAGGATCTCACCTTTTACGGTCAGGTAGTCTGCCCATTGATCATCGGGGAGATCAAAAAAAATGTGCTGGGGTCCAGACGCCAGGAACGGAGCGACGACCTCAGCCCACTGGTCTCGGGGTAACTTTTCCCTCACGGACACCTTTTCAAATACCGCCAGATAGGTCTCGACGTCATCCGAGGGGGTCATCTTAGTGATCGCCGCGAGGACAGCTTTGCGGGCATCGAGGACGTTGTGGGACACATGTTGCAACAGTAGCTGGTTAGTTTCCTGCTGCTGCTTGTTAGCCTCCCGCTGCTGCAAGTTAGCCTTCACGACCGCCTCCATTTTGTCAGGGAACACGGGTCGCAACCTTGCTGGCTTGATATAGGACATGCACCTGTGACGGGGAAAACAAAAAATTTTCGGACTTCAGGCCTGCCTCACTGCATCTGCCCGCATCCTCCACCAAATGTGGGGATTCGCTCTGGTAGGCAGGGGAAGCGGACACATTACAGAGGCAAAAACAAGGTTGTAAAGCAAAGTTCAGTATTTTATTCACACATAAGGAAAAACAAGCCAAAAGTAACAGTGTTCAGTTTTGGTGCCTGTTCACACTACACAAAGTCCACAGTGATTTCTTGATGATGCAACGGACAGGGGTACTCCCCTGTGTAACTTTGATGTTAGCCAGTGGCCGCTCATGCTTGATACTTGCCGTTTGCTCAGACCCTTTTAGAAGACCACTTTATTTGACAGTCGCCAGGACAATGGGATGAATGATGCCATTCCACTCCTTGACATCCTGAAGCAGATGCTCATAAATCTGGCTGGTAAGGGGACAGGAGACGTGGTGCTTACATTTTATGGTCACCGGAGCCCTGTGGGGGCTGAACTGGTGGAAGAGGAGGAGGACATTAACACACAGTAATTGTATACAGAAATAGTTTGTTTATCCCCACAAGTGACAGGAGAGGAACAGGACGAGCTGGAGGATGATGTGGAAGACCAGGCAGATGACCCAACAGACCGTGGCAGTATGCAGTGGAGATGGAGGCAGGGATTCCTTTCGATTCCCTTGTGCAAATGGCCAGATACATGCTGAGTTTCTTGCGTAGTGACAATTTCATTATCACCATTCGGAAGAGGGTGACTACTGGCTCTCCACCATGTTAGTCCCTCACTACCAGGCCAAAATGGCAGCTGCTGAGGAATGATAAATGTAACTACTATCGAGACATCCTATGTAGTCGGTTGGTCTCTGCCTATGTGCTCCATTGCCCATCCTCACAAAGGTCTGACCCGGGGGACCCTCTGAGCACATGCCATGACTGCTGGGGGTCAGGAGGAGCACCAGCTCCATCAGCAGCAACATAAAGGGGTTGGCCACTTTCTGGTTATTGTTGACCAATATGCATGTAAGATGATTATATGACACTTACTAATATAGCCTTTGTTAATTTTATGTGACGTTTGCTATATTTCATAAGTTGTGTCCCCTTGTTGGGCAAATCTTGTGCTGTCCACACAGGAGATCTGTCCATAAGACGGCCGCTGATGGAGGGTCATGTGACCAAGCAAAAAAACCTCCAGACACATCACTCAGCCTTCTCCACTCAAATGCACCATATCTGCCATCTGCACTTGAAATTTGAAGGGTTTAGTGCAGGTGTAGTGAGTAATTTGCCTGGTCACATGACCCTCAATCAGCAGCTATTTTATAGACAGGACTGCTGTGTGGAAAGCACAAAGGACTTGACAAAAAAAAGAGAATACCTTATTAAATATAGAAAATGTTGCATAATATCAGCAAAGACTATATTAGTAATTGCCATTTATTTATTTTGCAAACACATTAACAGTAGCCGGAAAGTGGCCTACCCCTTTAAGTCTTGAGCCTCTAATGAGTACTTTTCTTCACCTACCTACTGAAACCACCCAGCAGCAGCAGGACAGGGAACCAGCAGCAGGTGGCATACTTGGACTGTACCCTGTAATCCCAGATCCCCTGGACTACTGGGCAGCCAAACTTGAATCGTGGCCGCAACTGGTCGTGTTTGCTCTGGACAAGCTTTCCTGCCTGGCCAGCAGTGTGGCATCAGAGAGGGTGTTCAGTGCGGCGGGGGGCAGAGTTACCCCAAAGAGAACTCACCTTTCAACACAAAATGTAGAGAGATTAACCTTTGTAAAGATGAATCAGGCGTGGATCAGCCATGATGTCCCCACACAGATCCCGGATGCATCAGACTAGATCATTCTGACAGTAATGTTCTGACTGCAGTGTGCTGCCACACCAGGACAAAGCCACTATGTTAGCTCATCTTGCGTTTGCCACACTCGCACCACTAGTGTCTGTGTTTGGCCTTGTTGATATCACCATGTATTTGACCCTTCTTCTTATCTGTCAGCAGAACCGAAAAATGAAAACCACAATGGATCCTGTCTTTGATGCATCCATAAGGCCTCTATCACACGGTCAGTATTTTGCATCAGGATTTGATCATGAGTTGGAAGCCAAAAGCAGGAGGGGTCCAAAACACAGAAGACATGCAAATATTACCATCACGTGTCACCTCTGTTTTGGACCCACTCCTGTTTTTGCCTTACCAATACTGACCAAATACTGAGAGTGTGAAGGCGGATGCTCAAAAGACAGGATCCATTATTTTGGGGTTGTTCTTGTGACAGATCAGATGGGACAAATAAACGTCAACACAAACTTACAGCTATCACCCTCTCCACTCTGTCATGGGCCCGCTACTTGTATCAGCTTGTAACAGAACAGGTTCTCTAGCAATCTAACAATCCTCTCTGTTAGGCCACTTTCACACTTGCGTTTTGAGTGGATCCGTCGTGAATCTGCAAAAACGCTTCAGTTCAGATAATACAACCGTCTGCATCCGTTCTGAACAGATCCGTTTGTATTATCTTTAACATAGCCAAGACGGATCCTTCATGAACTCCATTGAAAGTCAATGGGGGACGGACCGGTTTTCTATTGTGCCAGATTGTGTCAGAGAAAACTGATCTGTCCCCATTAACTTACATTGTTTGCCAGGACAGATCGTTTGCGTCAGTTTCGTCAGACGGACACCTTCCTACAATAGTTACACGTGTTCCAACTTTAGACAGTTGATGATTAAAAATATTTACTCGTCCTACCAGCAGTAGACTATTGTCACATTGGTAGGCGTGTTCCTATTGGTGTCGCGTATCTGTCACACCGATAGAGGTCTTCCAGTTAATATGAAAAAGAAAATAATATTAGTGGATGGAGTATAGGTTGTTGTAACGGATATCCTCGGAAAATGAGGAAGGGCTCATATGATGTATATGCCAGGGGTGTAAAACATGGGCTGTCATGTCATTGAGTATAACTGAAGTCCCTTTCCAGAAGAAGAGAACAGGTTATCGGTAGCTGTCCTCTAGCTTCAGGGAGTTAGGAAAGTGTTCAGATTGAATGTACAGTCATGGCCAAAAGTTTTAAGAATTAGATAAATATTGGAAATTGGAAAAGTTGCTCCTTAAGTTTTTATAATAGCAATTTGCATATAATCCAGAATGTTATGAAGAGTGATCAGATGAATTGCATAGTCCTTCTTTGCCATAAAAATTAACTTAATCCCCAAAAAACCTTTCCACTGCATTTCATTGCTGTCATTAAAGGACCTGCTGAGATCATTTCAGTAATCGTCTTGTTAACTCAGGTGAGAATGTTGACGAGCACAAGGCTGGAGATCATTATGTCAGGCTGATTGGGTTAAAATGGCAGACTTGACATGTTAAAAGGAGGGTGATGCTTGAAATCATTGTTCTTCCATTGTTAACCATGGTGACCTGCAAAGAAACGCGTGCAGCCATCATTGCGTTGCATAAAAATGGCTTCACCCCAATCAAATACGCTGGGAAGCTAATGAACGTTAAATTGGAAGGGGTTGCGCAGACTGTCTTTAAAGAATGGGAGAAACAGGTAACCGACGACAAACTTACATTTAAAATACGTGAGGGGATGGATAAAGTAAGGTGTGCCATTAGCAGCGAGCATTGGAGAGAAACACACTTCAGAATTATACACAGGGCAACTTATGCCTATAACCTGTCCTATGACAATGCGCCTGCACATTACTTGAGACATTGCCCCAAATGTGACATGTTTAAAGCTGATCTTTTACACGGGATTTGGGGATGTAGTAAGCTGAGATCGTACTGGGAACAAATTTGTTCATATGTTAAAGATACTTGGAAGATTGAAGTTAAAGATGTTCCCCAACAATGTGTATTCCAATTCATTCCTAGGGTTCAGGAAGACGTTGACTCACCCATAGTGGGCACCAAGGGGCCACATGTGGTATTGCTGGCGGCAAAAAAATGCATATTGAGGAAATGGCTACAACCCCAGTTGCCCACTTTGGATGAAGTCATAGGTACAGTAAAAGTACTCATGTACATGGATAGATTGGAGGCGGAGCGCAACAAGGAATCATCCATACAGTCCTTTATTAGTAAATGGAGACCATTTATTGATAGGTCACTCACCTTATATGAGAAAAAAAAGGTTATGAGACCATTTGTAGACACATCATGGTACATGAAAGCTAGAGTAGCAGGTAGCTTGGGAGATCTACTGATCTAATCTGAGGTGTGTTAGCTTATTTGTAATGCTAAGGGTTATACTGTTTAATGGGAACGGGAAAATGGAAGTCAAGTACAATAAAGCCACTTGTCTTTATGCTTGAGATCTTTTAGAATTACATTAGAGAGATTCCAACATTTGCAGGACGTTACAGATCTTGACTTGACTTGTTTGTTTCTGAGGGGAGGGGGGGAGGGGGGGGGGAGGGTTTTAAAAATAAAAAAAAGTGATCTAGGCATATTCTTCTTCAACATGCATTGCGTTATGTTAAATTGTCATTTTATTGCTTTTTTTGAACTCTACTTAGATGCATTGTACTAACCATTGTATATGAATGCTTGTACACAATTGCCAAATGCCAGATCATAATAAAAAAATTTGTTTTAAAAAAAAAAAAAAAATGGCTTCACAGGCAAGGATATTGTGGCTACTAAGATTGCACCTCAATCAACAATTTATAGGATCATCAAGAACTTCAAGGAAAGAGGTTAAATTCTTGTTAAGAAGGCTTCAGGGCGTCCAAGAAAGTCCAGCAAGCGCCAGGATCGTCTCCTAAAGAGGCTTCAGCTGCGGGATCGGAGTGCCACCAGTGCAGAGCTTGCTCAGGAATGGCAGCAGGCAAGCGTGAGCGCATCTGCACGCACAGTGAGGCGAAGATGGCCTGGCGTCAAGAAGGCCAGCAAAGAAGCCACTTCTCTCCAAAAAAAACCCCATCAGGGACAGATTGATCTTCTGCAGAAAGTATGGTGAATGGACTGCTGAGGACTGGGGCAAAGTCATATTCTCCGATGAAGCCTCTTTCCGATTGTTTGGGGCATTTGGAAAAAGGCTTGTTCAGAGAAGAAAAGGTGAGCGCTACCATCAGTCCTGTGTCATGCCAACAGTAAAGCATCCTGAAACCATTCATGTGTGGGGTTGCTTCTCATCCAAGGGAGTGGGCTCACTCACAATTTTGCCCAAAAGCACAGCCATGAATAAAGAATGGTACAAAAACACCCTCCAACAGCAACTTCTTCCAACAATCCAACAACAGTTTGGTGAAGAACAATGCATTTTCCAGCACGATGGAGCACCGTGCCATAAGGCAAAAGTGATAACTAAGTGGCTCGGGGACCAAAACGTTGACATTGTGGGTCCATGGCCTGGAAACTCCCCAGATCTTAATCCCATTGAGAACTTGTGGTCAATCCTCAAGAGGTGGGTGGACAAACAAAAACCCACTAATTCTGACAAACTCCAAGAAGTGATTATGAAAGAATGGGTTGCCATCAGTCAGGAATTTGCCCAGAAGTTGATTGAGAGCATGCCCAGTCGAATTGCAGAGGTCCTGAAAAAGAAGGGCCAACACTGCAAATACTGACTCTTTGCATAAATGTCATGTAATTGTCGATAAAAGCCTTTGAAACGTATGAAGTGCGTGTAATTATATTTCACTACATCACAGAAACAACTGAAACAAAGATCTAAAAGCAGTTTAGCAGCAAACTTTGTGAAAACGAATATTTGTGTCATTCTCAAAACTTTTGGCCACGACTGTACATGCAAAGATAACTTTTAGAAAGATTGACAGTGCGGGCGGCATTAGAAGCCTTCCGGCTGGGAGCAGTGAACAGTTTTTAGTATAATGAAGAGTTAAAAAGAAGAGAAGAAAATGGGGACAGACAACTTAGCATCTGGCAGGTATGCCGACCACCTGATTGTCTCAGAGAGAAGGAGAGAAATTCACTAAGATCACAGGAATTTATGAGGAGAAAGTGCTGACAAGTAAGAAAGGAATGCTTCAAGATAACAACGTAGTAAAGGATGCAGAAGCATGGTATAGAACAGCCAGAGACATGAAGAAATTAGGCTGGACAGAAATGTATGATGAAAAGACAAATGATTACTTTTATATGCCGCCAACACAGCCCCTAAAATGGCATCGGAGGACTCTGCCATGCTTCAGCAGGCACGACCCCCACCATATTATCAGCCCCTCAGTCTCCGGAGGGGTGGATCTGTGGAGTATGTCATTGCCAGAATCCCACAGGGAGGAATGTCTGTTACAGCTGTGGTGCGGCAAAACCACGCCCCAGGCCCACCTCCTTGTACCCGGTTATCACACAGGATGGCACACCCTATGTACCAGCTTCCGCTCCGGCAGCCATCTTAACTAATCCCACTGACTCTCGGCAGCCATCTTAACTAATCCCATTTTCTCCCTGTCAGCCATCTTAACTGAGGTATCTTCACTCCCTGCCCAGCGGCCATCTTAGTTACTGGTATTTTTCCTGATACGGCTACAAGCATGAAACAATACACATAGGTCTAAGTAGCACCACATAGAGTACTCAACTCAGTGAAGGATACACATTTACCTATAATTAGTTATTACTTGTAGTATTGTTTACTTAGATGAAATGCCTTAACTTCTATGTTTTTTCCTTTGCTGGGATTAAGTCTGCACTTGGAGGCAACTTCACCTCGATGCATCACAGGTTGTTGTGGTTGGTGCAGATGTTCAGGACTCCAGGTCAAGGGGAATCGGGTCAAGATATTAGGTTAAGTCCTGCATTTGATACAAAGTCAAGTGAAGAAATGGGCCCTCGGGGTCCTGCCCATCTGCTAAAATAACAAAAGGAGGGAATTGTGATAGAAATGGTCTCAACTGTGGTAAACTTTCTTTCTGTTTTTCTGAAGAATGCTAACCTTGTGATAAGAATCTGCAGAAGCTTAAATACTAAAATACCATTAGTATGGTCTGGAAGTATTGCCTTATATTAGGTCATTTGATAGGTCATCAATATCAGATCAGCGGGGGTCCGACACCCGGTACCCCCGCCCATCAGCTGTTTGAAAAGGAGGCACACGCCCCCTCTTCAAACAGCCATGCGGGGTGTCGGACCTATCCTGAGGATAGATCATCAATATTAAAATCCCTGAGAACCCCTTTAAGATGCACTTATATGATTTATTATGCAATATTCAATTCAAGTGATTCATACATAAGGGTTGTCTGGATTCTATTTGCTTTTTGGAGAATGAACTTATTCATCATTGTGCTGTTCTTGTCAAATTGAATTTCTGCACTGTATTATTATTTCTTCTTTCACCTATGTTGTTTAAATCTATTGTTCTCTGCTGCCATCTGCTGGCCGGAATTCGTATGCTGCACGCCTTGTTCTTTGTTAAATAAAGTTTTTCTCTCTGGGCGTGGTTTTTAGCAGCCTTGGTCCTTGTCACTTCCTGTAGCCATTTTCAGTGCTGCATTCCTTTGTGACTGGAGACACACACCTCGGCTTGTGAAGGCATCAGTTTTTGACCAGCAGTTAGCCTCAGGAAAGACATCCACATGACAGCATCTACTGCATTCCTGTATTGCATCACCGTATGTCACTGCTCTGGATCAAATAAACCCACGTTTGATTGCATCCTCATGTCTACGTCTGGATCCATCTAACCTAAGCATCTGCCGGTCCGGTCTGCTCCACTGCTTGGATACAAGGTAGGACAGTCACAAAGTCATTATCAGTTACACCTTCATTCGCCTTCATGTGGGGACAGAACAGTCAAAAACTGCCTTAAAGCCTTATACCCCAGTCAATATCCGTCTGAATGTCCAATGCCTGGCTACAGGTTCCCTCAGAGCCCAGTGCCACACTCAGGAACCTCCCCTGCAACAGGCCCACTCGCAGCAAATCTGCCCAGCAACAGTGCATGTCCCATAAGCCTAAGAGGAAGCACGGCGTGTCCGCAGTAGATATATTCTCGCCTGGAAGTCCTCCACTACTCGCCAAGCCACTTTCTACATCCTATGTTAAAACTTGCTCGCTTGATATAAGAACTGTTCACGCACGCGGGGCCACCCTCAAACAAAAACCCCGCAATTCACTCAAAACACTCTGGGAACCTCATCGGGGTGCCTCATCTGAGCCGCACTGCAATTTTCAGCCCCCAATTCAAAAGTAAATTTTCTTAAAGAGACAGCGCACCTTAAATCAAAATGGCCGAAAAGGACCTTGTACAGTTCCCCAGTGATGAAACAAAGCAAATGCAACCTGATACTAATCATTATGAAGAGCTGGAGGTAGAACCCACACTTCCAGCAGACCAAGTCACGCGACCAAGGTGCTCTCTCAAACCAACTATAAAGATCACGGAAAACTATCACACCAGGAAAGATGAGCTATGTGACAACCTGGAAGAGCTATGGGAATGAGTTTCCTCCCTCATATCAGGACTTAAGTCCTCCTCAGGCGATGCCATCAGTTTACAAGTTGCCGTAGGGCGGCTGAACACAGCCCATGAAAGATACAAGAGACTGTCCACAAGGTATATAACCTTTCTAAAAGACTAATATTGAAGAAGCCCCATCAGAATTGTGCAAGGCAGAATCAATAGACAGACAAAGAGACGCCATGGTGCTGGATGCTAAAGATAATGTGGAACTCCGCATCTCTCATTTGCAAGAAACTAGATCACACAGATCGCATTCATCCAAACATTCCTCGCGGTCCTATAGATCATCATGCTCTAGAAGCTCCACCCTGAGCGACAGATTACGAGAGGCCCGCATAAATGCAGAGCAATCCAAAGTGAGGCGTTCCTTCGTCGAAAAAGAAGTCCTTGCGAGGGCAGAATCTCAGACGGCGGCCGCCAAAAGGGCAGAAGCGGAGGCAGAAGCCAAGAGGGCAGAAGCGGAGGCAGAAGCCAAGAGGGCAGAAGCGGAGGCAGAAGCCAAGAGGGCAGAAGCGGAGGCAGAAGCCAAGAGGGCAGAAGCGGAGGCAGAAGCGGAAGCAGAGGCTCGAATAAAGATCCTTGAATCACAGAGGGAAGAGGAAATCGCATTAGCAAAAGTAAGACTACTTGAGCAAGCATTGAGCCAAGGCTTTGATTCAGTCTGCTTACCACCAGAGGAGATAGACGATCCAGTTGATCGCACCAGCGACTATGTACTGAAACAGTTATCTGCACCACCCCCAGTGTGCAGTACTGTCCAAGCAAACAACACTGAAACCTCCAAGTCAGCTCTACCTTCAGTGCCAGCGATACCCACAGCACCCAAGCAACCCAATAACAGTCGCCCAGACACGCCCTCTCAAGGACAGTTATTACAGCAAGATGGCTACCAGGTGTTTCCTAGCCTACCTCCACAGCTCAAGCGGCAGTCATCAGAATCTATAGAGGCTAGACCACAGCTCAACCCTGCAGCAACATCATTCTACCCGGAAGCATCTCACCCTTTCACGCCACGCAGCCTATACGCCCCAGGGGCATCACAAGTTGTCATGGCAACAAGCAGTGAGAAATCAGATATGTCTGAGTTTGCCAGGTTTATGGTGAGCAGAGAGCTAATTAACACCAGTCTCTCAAAATTTGATGACCGTGCGGAGTGCTACCTTCAAAGCCGCCATCGCCAACCTCAACCTAACCGCAGAGCAGGAGCTCGACCTCTTGATCAAATGGCTGGGCCCAGGCTCCACAAATCGCATCAAGAGCCTTAGAACTGTCTATGTGGGACAAGCAGAAGCAGGTCTCGCTGCAGCCTGGCAGAGACTCGAACGCACCTTTGGCAGTGCAGAAGCAATAGAGAAGGCACTATTCAGGAGACTGCAGAACGTCCCCAAGGTCAGTCTCAAGGATGTCCATAAGCTTCAGGATTTAAGTGATTTGCTCATGGAACTGGAGCTTACCAAAAAAGACCCTCGTCTGTCCGGGCTGTGATACCTGGATACAGCCCATGGGGTGAACCCAATTGTCGTGAAGTTACCATACAGCCTGCAAGAGAAGTGGGCGGCATCAGTCTCCAAGGTACAAAAGAGTGCATGACGTCACTTTTCCCCCATTTATTCATTTCTGTAGATTCATCGATGAACAGTCCCAGATGAGGAATGACCCCAGCCTCGACTTCCTGGAGTTCAATACTACAGCTTCAGTGACACCATCATCAAGGTATGAAAGTATTGTGCATAAACACAGAGATTTTAAGAGCAGCGTGAATGTTAGAAAGACTAACCTACCATCATCTGCAGTACCCACTGGTAGACAGTACACTACCTCATCAGGAGACAAAGCCTTCAATCGTGAATGTCCCATTCATAAAAAACCACACTCACTGAACAAATGCAGAGGATTTAGATCCAAAACCATACAGGAGCGCAAGAAAGTCCTCACCGAGCTTGGGGTATGTTTCAGGTGCTGCGCTTCATTGGAGCACATGGCTAAGGACTGTAAATCCATCATCAAGTGTGAGGAGTGTCATAGTGAAAGACATGCCTCAGCTATGCACCCAACTCCACTCACAAGGGATTCACCTGCTGCTGTCACCACCAGTCCTGCTCAAAGTTATGGCGGGGAGCCCCAGAACCACGCTAACACAGCCACTGCTGTTTCCTGCTCATGCTTGGACGTATGTGGGGAGGGCCAGAGTGAGAAATGTTGTTCCCGCATATGCCTAATCAAGGTCTACCCGGAGGGGCTACCAGAAAAGGCAGTACAAATGTATGCCATCATTGACGACCAAAGCAACCGCTCCCTAGCAGGACCTAAATTCTTTGAAGCCTTTGGTATAAAGGGACCGTCAGAACCCTACATCTTAAACACCTGCTCGGGTCGCATAGAGACTAGCGGCAGGAGGGCACAAGGATTCATCGCTTGTTCTGTCAGTGGAAATACGGAAATACCTCTACTGACGCTGATCGAATGCGATCAAATACCCAACCATAGGGATGAGATTCCTACCCCGGAAACTGCATTTCACCATCCACACCTAAGGCACCTAGCCAACGTTATCCCACCTATGGACAACAACGCCGAGATTCTACTCCTGCTTGGCAGAGACAATCTAAGGGTACACAAGGTGCGTCAACAGTGTAATGGTCCCGACTATGCACCATACGCCCAGAGACTGGACTTGGGATGGGTAGTCATAGGAAATGTATGCTTGGATCAACCAAGAATCCGCTCTTTCAAAACGTACGTGCGTGGAGATGGACGCACAACTTGCATTAAGCCTTGCCCTCATCACTATGAGGTGAAAGAGAAGCCTCCAGACCTCATACAACCACCTGACGACATTCCTCCCTACTTTGCTGACAACTTGGGAAGATTAGTCTTTCACACAAGCAAGGACGATGATAAAGTAGCTTTGTCAGTAGAGGACAGAGAATTTATCAAGATAATGGACAATGAGTTCCTTAAAGACGAAACCAATCACTGGGTTTCTCCATTACCCTTCCGAGCTACCAGGGTGAGACTCCCGAACAATAGGGAACAAGCTCTGTCTAGATTTAACTCTCTTCAGCGTACCATGAACAGTAAGCCTGAGATGAGAGAACACATCGTTGCCTTTATCGACAAAATATTCCGCAACAACCATGCAGAACCAGCTCCATCCTTAGGGAAGAACGACGAGTGCAGGTACTTGCCTTCATTTGGAGTGTATCACCCACGGAAACCTAATCAAATTAGGGTTGTTTTCGACTCAAGTGCCAAACATCAAGGTGTATCTCTTAATGATGTCCTCCTCACAGGTCCTAATCTGACGAATAACCTAGTTGGAGTGCTGATGAGGTTCAGAAAAGAGCTCGTTTCCATCACCACCGACATTGAACAGATGTTCCACTGTTTCGTAGTCCGGGAGGATCACCGGAATTTCCTCAGGTTTCTGTGGTACAAGAATAATGACACCAACTCAGAGATGGCAGAATATCGAATGAGGGTACACGTATTTGGAAACAGCCCTTTACCTGCCGTGGCAACTTACGGCCTTCGGCGCACTGCATTAGAGGGAGAATTCAAGTATGGTAAAGACCCCAGAGACTTTGTAGAAAAGGACTTCTATGTAGACGATGGACTCAAATCATTACCGACTGAAGAAGCGGCTATCAATCTGCTCAAAAGGACTCAAAGTATATTGTACCAAGCTAAACTTAGACTACACAAAATTGCTTCAAACAGCCTGGCCGTTATGAGGGCCTTCGAATCAGGCGATCATGCACCAGGATTCAAGGACATTAACTTGGGACTGGACAGTCCACCTGTGCAGAGGAGCTTGGGCCTCAGATGGGATCTCTCAGCCGACTCCTTCGGTTTTCAGATAAGTTGTGCAGACAAACCATTCACAAAACGAGGCGTCCTATCAGTGGTAAACAGCCTACTTTATCCGCTGGGATTTGTAGCGCCCATCACAATACAAGGTAAATCTCTACTGAGACAGTTTTCTGAAACAGTCAAGGATTGGGATACCCCACTTCCCTCCGAGAAAGAGCAAAAATGGGAAACCTGGAAGCGATCCTTGTGTGCCTTGGATGAGATCCACATCCCGAGATGCTATATTAAAACCTCACTTTCCACTAGCATAAAGAAAGAACTCCACGTGTTCTCGGACGCCTCCACGGAGTCCATGGCAGCGGTTGCCTATCTGAAGGTGACAGAACCCAACAACCAAAACCACGTTGGATTCGTCTTTGGTAAGGCTAAGTTAGCCCCCAAGCCCGATCATACTATTCCCAGACTGGAACTTTGTGGGACTGTGTTGGCAGTGGAGATTGCGGATTTCATACAACAAGAACTGGGTGTCGACATAGCTGAAGTCCAGTATTACACCGACAGTAAGGTCGTTTTAGGTTACATCCACAATCGGACCAAGCGATTTTATGTGTACGTTAGTAACCGCATAAAGAGAATCAGGAGGTCCTCCAAACCTGAACAATGGCACTACTTACCATCCGAACTTAATCCAGCAGATCAGGCCACTAGGCCTATGTCTATAGGTTCCTTTATTAACTATACTTGGCTTACAGGTCCAGAGTTTCAGCTTGAAGAGGCGGACGAATGTGTACAGGAAGTTTTCAGCATCCAGGATCCGGATAATGATCCAGAAATCCGCGCCGAAGTTAGTGCATTAGTCACTGGAACAAAGCAAACCGCCAGCTTCGGTTGTCAGCGCTTTGAACGTTTCTCCAGCTGGATGAGACTCGTCAGAACTATGGCGAAAGGAGTACCTCAGTATTCTTCAAGGAAGAAGAAAATGGCAACACAACAAACCAAACTTGAAGGAAGGAGACCTTGTATTGATGAAAGAGCAACAAACCGAAAGGATTGACTGGCCTATCGGACTAATTTCAAAGGTGTTCCCTAGCAAGGATGGCAAGGTCCGGAAGGTGGAGTTGAAGATCTTCAGGAAAGGCGAGCTTAAAACGTTCTCAAGACCAATCAATGAACTCATTTTAATATTACCCATCGAGAACGTCCCTGCTGGGTGAACAGGACTGTATCTAGCTCCGCAGATCTTCTCCATTCCAAGTTGGAAAATAGGACTAATCTATGTTTTTGCATTCTAACATGTTTTTTTTTACAGGTTGTTTATATTTTATAGACATTCGTCATAGTGAAATCCCCTAAGTGAATTTCAGACGGGGAGTGTGCTGTTCTTGTCAAATTGAATTTCTGCACTGTATTATTATTTCTTCTTTCACCTATGTTGTTTAAATCTATTGTTCTCTACTGCCATCTGCTGGCCGGAATTCGTATGCTGCATGCCTCGTTCCTTGTCTATAAAGTTTTTTCTCTGGGCGTGGTTTTAGCAGCCTTGGTCCTTGTCACTTCCTGTAGCCATTTTCAGTGCTGCATTCCTTTGTGACTGGAGACACACACCTTGGCTTGTGAAGGCATCAGTTTTTGACCAGCAGTTAGCCTCAGGAAAGACATCCACATCATAGCATCTACTGCATTCCTGTATTGCATCACTGTATGTCACTGCTCTGGATCAAATAAACCCACATTTGATTGCATCCTCATGTCTACGTCTGGATCCATCTAACCTGAGCATCTGCCGGTCCGGTCTGCTCCACTGCTTGGATACGAAGGTAGGACAGTCACAAAGCCATTATCAGTTATACCTTCATTCGCCTTCATGTGGGGACAGAACAATCATTCAGTGCTGTAAATTGCTTTCCCTTCCTCTTCTATGACTGGCAGCTTTACTTCGCATCAACTGTTGTATTTTTTATTGTACTATTTTTTAAAAAGTAGAAAAAAACTAAAATGGTCAACAAGATATGATTTCCATCTTAACATTTTCCCACATTCTGATTTCTGAATGTGAATATGGCTTCTCTTCTGTGGTGGTCAGCAAGGGTTGACTTTAGAGTAAACAATTTCACAAATTCTGAAAGGGTTTCTTTATTTGATGTCTAATAGGATCTGAATTCTGGATAAAACATTTCCCAAATTCAGAACATAAAAATGGCTTCTCCCCTGCGTGAGTATTGTGACATCTAACAACATCTGATTTCTTACATTCTAACCACTAATAGTTTTGCTCATCCAAGTAATTCTGACATGGTTATAGTCAAATATTGTACTTCATACTGAAACAAATTGCTTAACTTTATTAAAAATTATATATATATAAAAAATGTACCGCATGACTGTACGTCATGATCACACGGCACGGTTTCGAAGACTTGTTACGTACTCACGGGGAGGGTGTAAGGTCAGCTTGGCACAGCCCCTGCCAAACGGGCACAGGGATTGAGAGAGGGTGGCCCACACTACCTCCAGCATGGCACAACACTTGCTCACAACCCTGACAGGCTAAGAGAGCCCTTTCACTGGCCCAGTGAGACAGAGCCCCACTAGCCCAGTAGACTGCCACCAGTTCCTCGTTGGATATAAGCCTGGTCCATTAACATGGTTATATTGGTTTAGAAACCAACCCAGGTAGCATGAAACGTAATACCGAGACACAGACGTGTGGATTCGTGGATTGAGACAACAGAACAGCGCAAGAATAAATTATATATTTAATTGCCTTAAAGGGGTTGTCTCACTTCAGCAAATGACATTTATCATGTAGAGACAGTTAATACAAAGCATTTACGAATATATTGTTATTGTCCATATTGCTTCCTTTGGTGGCTAGTCTCATTCTTCCATCACATTATATATGTCTCGTTTCCATGGTTATGACCACCCTGCAATCCAGCATTGGTTGCCATGCTTGCACACTAAAGAAAAAAGCACAGGCTTCTCTGGTGGCCAAGACCATAGGAACGCACATAGGCCAACAGTTTCCTATAGTGTGCAAACATGGCCACCAATCCTGCATTGAATGGTGGTCGTAACCATGGAAATGAGAAATGTATATTGTGATGGAAAAATTAGTCTAGCTAGCAAAGGAAGCAATACGGATAATAATAATACATTAGTAAGTGCCTTGTATTAACTTTCTCTACATGATAAAGGCCATTTCTGAAGTTAGACAACCGGGTGCACTAGACATAACACTATATACACAGATTATATACAAAGGTCAGCTATGCAAATACAGGTGATGATACAGTGAGAGTTAACAGATAAAAGTCAGTTACCAGATACGCATGTGGTCCATTAAAGTTGTAATCTTTTAGAATTCTTGGATGATATAATCCTTAGCTGTAGTCACATGGGAGGCAGTGAGGACAGCGAGTTTCTAGGTCTCTCCAAACAGGACACCCCGTGACCTCCCTTCAGAGAAAGACAAAGACAATCACCTCTGTCCTGCACGGGCACTTAAACTTTAGGAGGTCACCCTCCCCCATCCCTGGGAGGATCCCACTTGCCCTCCTTTTTGGCTTGGCAGCCAGAGATACAAAAACCCATTATGGATCCTAGCTCCTCGCTGGAAGGAGTTCTCCGTATCTCCCCTTCCCTATGTCCCACAGGCAAAAGTCTGTCTCGGTCCCTGGGTCTCAAAGACATGAACGGTGAACGGTGTATTTATGAGATAATTTCTTATGAACTCCTGGTTCCATGATGTCTGGGGAGTTTCTTTATAGTTGTTGACCAACTCAGCCATATCAGTGGAGCTGAGCTGCCAGCTTGTCTGAGCAGAGTGTGACATGTAACCACAGGGTCTGCTTTGAAGCACGGCCACCTTTGGAGCCTGTTTCCTCTGCCAATTCCCTTCACCTGAGCAAATGGGTAAGCATTAAATCCTAACTCGACATAAATATACACTCACCTAAAGAATTATTAGGAACACCTGTTCTATTTCTCATTAATGCAATTATCTAGTCAACCAATCACATGGCAGTTGCTTCAATGCATTTAGGGGGGTGGTCCTGGTCAAGACAATCTCCTGAACTCCAAACTGAATGTCAGAATGAGAAAGTAAGGTGATTTAAGCAATTTTGAGCGTGGCATGGTTGTTGGTGCCAGACGGGCCGGTCTGAGTATTTCACAATCTGCTCAGTTACTGGGATTTTCACGCACAACCATTTCTAGGGTTTACAAAAAATGGTGTGAAAAGGAAAAAACATCCAGTATGCGGCAGTCCTGTGGGCAAAAATGCCTTGTGGATGCTAGAGTAGAATGGGCCGACTGATTCAAGCTGATAGAAGAGCAACGTTGACTGAAATAACCACTCATTACAACCGAGGTATGCAGCAAAGCATTTGTGAAGCCACAACACGCACAACCTTGAGGCAGATGGGCTACAACAGCAGAAGACCCCACCGGGTACCACTGATCTCCACTACAAATAGGAAAAAGAGGCTACAATTTGCACGAGCTCATCAAAATTGGACTGTTGAAGACTGGAAAAATGTTGCCTGGTCAGAGGAGTCTCGATTTCTGTTGAGACATTCAAATGGTAGAGTCCGAATTTGGCGTAAACAGAATGAGAACATGTATCCATCCTCTGATGGTGCATTATCCTGCTGGAAGTAGCCATGTCACAAAGCTCGAATCATTTCAAATTGGTTTCGTGAACATGACAATGAGTTCACTGTACTAAAATGGCCCCCACAGTTACCAGATCTCAACCCAATAGAGCATCTTTGGGATGTGGTGGAACGGGAGCTTCGTGCCCTGGATGTGCATCCCTCAAATCTCCATCAACTGCAAGATGCTATTCTATCAATATGGGCCAACATTTTTAAAGAATGCTATCAGCACCTTGTTGAATCAATGCCACGTAGAATTAAGGCAGATCTGAAGGCAAAAGGGGGGCCAACACCGTATTAGTATGGTGTTCCTAATAATTCTTTAGGTGAGTGTATGTATGTATATATATATATAAATATATATTCAAAATCTTTATCAGAAATATATTTACATCTGCTTAGTTTTATGTTAAATATCTATCAATTGAAGAATGAAGTCATCTGAATCATAAAGGTAGGCAATCTTTATTTCTTGCCGACAGTGAGACAACCAAATAACACACAATACAATGTTGTCAAGCTCTGCTAAGCAGCTGTCTGATTATACTAGGAGATGTGACTTGAATGCTCATAGGAATTTTATTGCCATATAACAATTTGTCCCATATCCTAGGACGCGTTTCGGCTAGACAGCCTTTTTCAACAACTTGTTGAAAAAGGCTGTCTAGCCGAAACGCTTCCTAGGATATGGGACATATTGTTATATGGCAATAAAATTCCTATGAGCATTCAAGTCACGTCTGCTGGGATTTCTCATTCAACTGCACGTGGAACCGGTCCTATCCCGCGCGGCGTGCATCTAGCGAGTGCTGGCCGACTCATCTTCATGATTATACTAGAAGTCCAGGCTTTATATAAGGTTCCTTATGTAAGCAATAAAGAAATAAGCTATATAATAATAATAATCTCTATAACTAGGCAGGTTAGTCGATACTTTGCACAGAACATATAACAGGATGTTTCTATAGAATATGACAGGATGATGAGGCAGGATGTTCTATAAACTGTTGACCCAGATGTTCTCTGCAGTTGTGCTTTATTACCTAAGTCAACAGTCTTTACAAAAATCACTTTGTTAACCCTTAAAATTATATGAATTTCAAAAACTTTTCAAATATGGTGTAGTGCAGGGATCAGCAACCTTCGGCACTCCAGTTGTTGTGAAACTACAGTTCCCAGCATGCTCCATTCATTTCTATGAGAGTTCTTAGAAGAGCAGAGCAAGTATGCATGCTGGGAGTTGTAGTTTCCCCACAGCTGGAGTGCCGGAGGTTGCCTACCCCTGGTGTAGTGGATGAATCCGGCTATGTCGGAGTTGCTTCAACTGAAGAGATTGGTCACTACCTCCATCTATGGAGTTCTGGTGCCAGAGTTACTGTAGACCAACTGAGTGGTGGGGATGCCAGCTATCAAACCCCCCACCAATATGATACTTATGGCCTATCCTGACAACAGGCCATCGAGAGCACATTACTGGAAAACACATTTAATGACATACACAATATAGTCAGAGCATGGGGCGGTTTAATGGTCCAAGCATCATTTTAAACTCCAGCTGCTTATTCTTTAAATATGCAAATTGACAATAGTTAAAATTGCATGCCCGTTTTGGTCATATTAATAGTTGTTGTTTTTTTTGCTTCATGTGAAAAGGCAGACTATGCTGACGGTTTCGGCAGGTGTAGACTAAATTTTCCATTTTATTCTCAATTGTATTTTATGATATATTTTGATAGTTTTAAAATATATTTTGGCTGGTGGGACATTTACAATTTTTATTTTATTTTGCAGATTTTCTTTATAACTGAGGCATGCAAATGTGGCAAGTGAAGCTTGTGCAGCATAACGGAAAAATGTAAGGTTAACCTGACAAATGTAAGGTTATGCACATGGGAAGGAATAATTCAAGTCACCAGTACATACTAAATGGTAAAACACTGGGTAACACTGACATGGAAAAGGACCTAGGAATTTTACTGAACAGCATACTAAGCTATAGAAACCAGTGTCAGGCAGCAGCTGCCAAGGGCAATTAGATAATGGGTTGCATCAAAAGTAGCATAGATGCCCGGGATGAGAAAATAGTCCTGCCACTTTACAAGCCACTATTCAAACCACACATGGAGTACATGTACTCGGCTCATGCGAACAAAGCAGACATAGCAGAGCTGACAAGGGTTCAGAGCAGGGCAACTAAAGTAACAACTAGAATTGGGCAACTACAGTACCCTGAAAGATTATCAAAATTATGGTTATTCACTTTAGAAAAAAGACGACAGAGCAGATCTAATAACTATGTATAAATATATCAGGGGTCAGTACAGAGATCTATCCCATCATCTATTTATCCCCTGGACTGTGACTGTAACCAGGGGACATCCACTGCGTCTGGAGGAAAGAAGGTTTGTACACAAACATAGAAGAGTAGTCTTTACGGTAAGAGCAGTGAGACTATGGAACTCTCTGCCTGAGCAGGTGGTGATGGTGAGTTCACTAAAAGAGTTCAAGAGGGGCCTGGATGTATTTCTGGAGTGTAATAATATTACAGGCTATAGCTACTAGAGAGGGGCTCGTTGATCAAGGGAGTTATTCTGATTGGAGTCAGGAAAAAATAATTTCCTCCTAAAGTGGGGACAATTGGCTTCTAGCTCACAGTTTTTATTTGCCTTCCTCTGGATCAACTTGCAGGATAACAGGCCGAACTGGATGGACAAATGTCTTTTTTAAGCCTTATAAACTATGTTACATCCTATCGGTCCTTCCACTTGACTGCAAATAACTGGCCATTTAGAAGTGTGAATGACGCCCCTTTTTCCACATGTCTGGACACCAGCTCTTGTGGGAATCCAGCTCTATTTTTTGGACTTTCACATATAGGCCCCTGTATTTGCAGTTTTACAAGAATGGAGGGTCCCCATACCGATCACAGGCAGGGTGGAATACTGTATATATTTTTTTAATTTTCTCTCACCAAACATTGTGTTTAGAGGATATATACAGTATGTATATATATATATATATATATATATATATATATATATATATATATAACACCTTAGTTTCACTTTTAACTGGATCTGTCTTTTGATTACCAATATTCAATACAGGAAACTATGTTTGTTTGGGGAGCTCTCACAGCGATCCCAATCATCGCTCCCAGCCCACAGCTACCTCTGGTAACTGAAAGCAAGGCGCTGTTTTATCTCCCTGTAAAAAGTAGTATCTGAAGGAATAAAGCCAGTTAGTGATCACCATAAAAACACATAAGGGAGGTCACAAACGGGTTAAGCATGAAGATGGCTTCTCTTACAGTCAAGTCCATAAATATTAGGACATCAACACAATTCTAACATTTTTGGCTCTATACACCACCACAATGGATTTGAAATGAAATGAACAAGATGTGCTTTAACGGCAGACTGTCAGTTTTAATTTGAGGGTATTTACATCCAAATCAGGTGAACGGTGTAGGAATTACAACAGTTTGCATATGTGCCTCCCACTTGCTAAGGGACCAAAAGTAATGGGACAATTGGCTTCTCAGCTGTTCCATGGCCAGGTGTGTGTTATTCCCTCATTATCCCAATTACAATGAGCAGATAAAAAGGTCCAGAGTTCATTTCAAGTGTGCTATTTGCATTTGGAATCTGTTGCTGTCAACTCTCAAGATGAGATCCAAAGAGCTGTCACCATCAGTGAAGCAAGCCATCATTAGGCTGAAAAAAACAAAACAAACCCATCAGAGAGATAGCAAAAACATTAGGCATGGTCGAAACAACTGTTTGGAAAATTCTTAAAAAGAAGGAACGCACCGGTGAACTCAGCAACACCAAAAGACCCGGAAGACCACGGAAAACCACTGTGGTGGATGACCGAAGAATTCTTTCCCTGGTGAAGAAAACACCCTTCCCAACAGTTAGCCAGATCAAGAACACTCTCCAGGAGGTAGGTGTATGTGTGTCAAAGTCAACAATCAAGAGAAGGCTTCACCGGAGTGAATACAGAGAGTGTACTGTTCACCACAAGATGTAAACCATTGGTGAGCCACAAAAACAGGAAGGCCAGATTAGAGTTTGCCAAAAGACATCTAAAAAAGCCTTCACAGTTCTGGAACAACATCCTATAGACAGATGAGACCAAGATCAACTTGCAACAGAGTGATGGGAAGAGAAGAGTATGGAGAAGGAAAGGAACTGCTCATGATCCTAAGCATACCACCTCATCAGTGAAGCATAGTGGTGGTAGTGTCATGGCATGGGCATGTATGGCAGCCAATGGAACTGGTTCTCTTGTATTTATTGATGATGTGACTGCTGACAAAAGCAGCAGGATGAATTCTGAAGTGTTTCGGGCAATATTATCTTCTCATGTTCAGCCAAATGCTTCAGAACTCATTGGACGGCGCTTCACAGTGCAGATGGACAATGACCCGAAGCATACTGCAAAAGCAACCAAAGAGTTTTTTAAGGGAAAGAAGTGGAATGTTATGCAATGGCCAAGTCAATCACCTGACGAGAATCCGATTGAGTATGCATTTCAATTGCTGAAGACAAAACTGAAGGGAAAATGCCCCAAGAACAAGCAGGAACTGAAGACAGTTGCAGTAGAGGCCTGGCAGAGCATCACCAGGGATGAAACCCAGCGTCTTTTGCAACCAAGTATTAAAAAGTGAAAGTTTGATTTATGATTATTATTCTGTCCCATTACTTTTGGTCCCTTAACAAATGGGAGGCACATATGCAAACTGTTGTAATTCCTACACCGTTCACTTGATTTGGATGTAAATACCCTCAAATTAAAGCTGACAGTCTGCAGTTAAAGCTCCCCTTGTTCGTTTCATCTCAAATTCATTGTGGTGGTGTATAGAGCCAGAAAATGTTAGAATTGTGTCGATGTCCCAATATTTATGGACCTGACTGTATATGTGGGTTTTTTGATGTTACTAAGAGATGATTTATGGGTGAAATAAATATCACATTCTGAACATGAAAATGGCTTCTAGCCTGTGTGAATTCTCTGATGTATAACAAGAGCTGGTTTACGGTTAAAACATTTCCCACATTCTGAACATGAAAATGGCTTCTCCCCTGTATGAATTCTCTGATGTATAACAAGATCTGGTTTATTGCAAAAACATTTCCCACATTCTGAACATGAAAATGGCTTCTCTCCTGTGTGAATTCTCCGATGTTTAATAATAGCCGATTTATGGTTAAAACATTTCCCACATTCTGAACATGAAAATGGCTTCTCCCCTGTGTGAATTCTCTGATGTACAACAACAGCTGATTTATGGTTAAAACATTTCCCACAGTCTGAACATGAAAATGGCTTCTCTCCTGTGTGAATTCTCTGATGTATAACAAGATTTGATTTACGTTTAAAACATTTCCCACATTCTGAACATGAAAATGGCTTCTCTCCTGTGTGAATTCTCTGATGTATAACAAAATTTGATTTACGTTTAAAACATTTCCCACATTCTGAACATGAAAATGGCTTCCCTCTTATGTGAGCTGTTTCATGTTTAACACCTTTTATGTGACTTTTATTCTGTGTTTCAGTCTGTGATAAATCAGAAGATTGGACTTGTTTAAAAGGATCAAATGATGCATTGTTGCTGTGATTGGATGAGGGTATATCTTGGATATTGGCATGCTCTTCAAATGTAACTCGTGTGATACCACAATCTACTTCAAAATCTAAAGATATGAGATGTTTATCTGAGTTCCTGGCACAGTCATCTGCCAAAAATAAAACACATTTTATTATTGATGAATAATATACCATAAAATTGCATTGAAATTTTATAACTTTTCCATATAAAAATCCACATAAAGAACAAGACATGGCATAAAATTCAAGTATGAATTGACTAAAACTGTGGTGACCACACAGACCACAATCTATTAGTAGACCAAGGACCATAACTAGGCCAGGTTGGCCTCCACTTTGATCAACTTCCATGCAACCCCCACCCAATCAGTCATTTATCAAATAAAACATTTCCTAGTGCTGAATGCCCCCTTAGTGCACTAACGGGGTTGCATAGCATTGTATTGATTTATGATGCTATGTAACCCTTACAGTATTGGATAACACTGGCAGCATCATGACCGTGCTATCCAATATATTCCAGAACTGTAAGGGTTACAAGGTTCACAGGCAGGTAGGAAATATCTGGTGTTCAGTGGTGAGAATTTTTTGTATAAGCTCTTAAGGCTACATTCACACGTGAAAAAAAAAAAGGTCATAAAAAACAGACACACAGTTTTACAAGGCCATTTTTCAACCATTTTTTGCATCCCTTTCTTAGTCGTCTGGACGTTTTGCATTCATTTTTAAAAGCCATTATTTGAGAATGATTTAGATGATTTTTATTAGCTTTTTTTATTTAATTACCAATCCCTGCAGCATACATAATGTCCCCCATAGTGGCCCCAGTTAGTAATAATGTTCCCCAGAGTGGCCACCCATCAGTAATAATTAATCATCCACTTGCACGTGTAAAGAAAAGTTGCTCTTCATTTGGTGCTAAAAGACCTACACTCTCAGTGGGACGAGGTCACCATGCGCTCCTAAGCAAAAATGCTGGGAGAGCATGGTGATGTCATCATGTTGGTAGCACAGGTCCTTCAGCACCAAGAGAGACTGCCTTGTGTGTGCATAATAGACAGTCTGGTTAGACTAAAAGTCAGAGATATCAAAAATCTTCTAATGCCACAGCGCAAAAGGCACTTCATAGTGCTACGCCTGTCACAGTGGAACTATTGCCCTCAGAGGGCGAAGCGATAGCGCTCCTTAACTTGCACAGTAAAGAGCGCATTAGAGCAGCGGTGCGCCAGCATATACCGCCATGCAGCAACTGTTCCCTGAGTGAGCAAGCAAAGACATCTCAGCGGAGCTACCATAAAGGCCATAGAATTTGCGCATTAGTCAAACTACAGCCGACTCTTAAAGTGGCCGAATGGCAAATGCAAGATATTCAGAGAAAGAGCGCCAACTCTCCTGCGATCCCTAGAGAGAGACAGAGATGCATGGTGGGAGGCCAAAGTCCAGAGCTAGAGTGCCTGCAACGCTATTCATGGAGAGACCACATACTGCAGTCAACTAGTTTCCTGATACTAGACCCAAAATCTGCAGCAGCGTATCCAAGTCATCACAGAGCATCGCAAGTCATCACAGAGCATCGCAAGTCTGCACAGAGCATCGCAAGTCTGCACAGAGCATCGCAAGTTTGCACAGAGCATCGCAAGTCTGCACAGAGCATCGCAAGTCTGCACAGAGCATCGCAAGTCTGCACAGAGCATCGCATCACATCACATCAAGAAAAGACAAGTATCCTTTAAGACATTTGTTCCAGCAACTTTCACATTGCAGTATTCTGCTCTTCAGAATAAGGTCAGAGCTTTCCTTTTATTACCTATCATTGCATATAGGCTTTGGCATAAAGAGACATTTTAGTGTTCAGATAAAGATATTAAAGTAAAACAAAGGACAGTTTGTAATACACGTCATTTATTGCCTGCATTTATCTCTGTTGTATTTAAAGTGACAGTCATTTTTTTCTGCATTTGTCAGTATTGCATTTAAAGTGAAAGGACTCTTAATATTCGTATTGATTGTTAGTATTGCATTTAAAGTAAAATATCTGAGCCTAGTATTACCATGCCACTGTTAGAGGATACAAAGATAGATAGAGTAGAAATTGAAGAGCAAGGGAACCTGTCTGAGGTAGAAGAGTCTGATGCAGCATTAGTCTTGCCTCAAACAAATATAGCCAAAGCAGAAGAACTAAGACGTTCATCACATACCAGAAAACCGACCTCAAAGATGCTCGAAAATTTGGAGCAAGAGGCAGCATTAAAGGAGAAAAAGTTTGCCCGGATGTATGATAGGTGGAATCATACATTAAAGACATTCGTAGAAAGCTAAAGCAAAAAAGTATGAAAGGGAACTTGAGTGATTATGGTAGAGACGGTAGAAGAATCTGAATCAGAGCATATGGCAGCATATGTCAACCTGCGGTCGTTTACGACACGTTCCCAAGATATTGTAAGGAACATGGACACATGTATTGTGATCACTAAAGATTTAGTAAAGCTCATGAGAGAACTATCATCTGCAGCAAACTATGATGAAGTTAAAGCAAGAAGCAGAATGAACAAGCTGTGGCGGAACCCGCCTCGCCACTGGGCATTGGAGAGGCCTGGCTACCCGCCTCCTACCTACTGACTATGGCCCCTGGTGAATTTGTACGTGGAATGCAATTTGGGCATGTGGTATTTTGTATTGCTGTGTGTTGTGGACTGTATATATCTTGCCCTGGCTGTAAAGTTTGCTAGGTTACAGGCATGGGTGTTCTGTGCCTCTTCTCCTCCCCCTTTTTCCTGTCCCATTGTTTCTCCAGCAATGTGTTGTCGCAGGGACACCAGTTTAAACCAGCTGTTCTGTCCCTCCTCAATCTCCCATCAGCCCTTGCTATTGTCTGGCCCCCACCCTTCCTTGTACCAGAGTCCTCTAGGTACCCTATTGTATGTAAATGAGGCTGTTGGGGGGTTTAAAGTAGTGTGCTGTGTCTAAATAAAGTTGAGTTCCTGTTTTAACCCTCAAGGTGAAGTGTCGTCTCATTCTTGGGGGAGGATTGATTGCATGCTGTCCCAGTTTGACTGCTAGGAGTGTAAACCTATTCGTATGGTTTTCCTATTCAACTGCCTACAGCATTTATATGCTTGAAGAGGATTTATCTGCTTCTTCGGTTCGGTGATTGTGGTGTCTGCCAGAGTGCTTGGAACCCTCAGGAAAATGCTAGGAGCATCCGTCAACGGAGGTACTCAGTCGGGGTGCCAGGTGATCCGTTACATTGGTGGCAGCAGTGGGATGACGTCCTGGTGTGAGAGGAACAACACCCTGGAGACACATGAATTATTATGGAGCGGCATAAAACCAGCGAGTCCCTGGACAACGCTCGAGGTAGAAAAGGAATGTAACCGGAGGTTACAGAACCTCTTGGTACCACTGGTCAAGCCAATAGGAGAGGCAACCAGGTTGGACTGCAGAGAGAGCGCCCGACAAGAGATGTGGGAAGAAACCCTAGAAGGTGTCCAGCGTTGGCGAGGTGAGCGTTTTCCCAGCAAGAAGCAGCGGTTACAAGCCAGAGTGGCCCTACGGATACCTATGCTGGGAGAACAGGCCCAGGAGGAATTGGTGAGGCAACTTAATTCACTGGCATGGGATGGAACTGGGTCTCGATGATGCATACCAAGCGCTACGTTGGTACGCGGTTCAGCGGGTTCCCGGAATGGCCAAATTTGACAAACCCGAGGGCAAGGATTATAATGGCCCTGGCTTATTATGGGGGGCCTTTGCAGAACCGGAATTTGGGAGTGCGGCAGAGGCACGTCTTTGGGACATATTTGACTACAGAGAGGCCGTGCTGGATCTCCTTATGGCCGAAGACCTAAGGCCAGACCTGATTGAACTGGCTGTCCAGGAATGGGAACTGGAGCAGGATTACCAGCACCTGGTCAGCTCCAGTCAGTCACCCTATACCCTGCAAGTACCACCAGAGCAGTGGGAGATCGAACGGAATTATGCAGACTTATATGATCAAGTGACAAGTGACAAGTTTATGGACTGTACACCATTGGGAGCGTTGAGTTTTGTTCCCCCTCCCCAACAACTAAGCCCGTCATCAGGAGACCTGCATTCAGTACCTCCTACTCCCCAACCAGCCCCAGAAATGAGGGACCTTATCGACTGGTCTTGGGAAGACCCACAGATGGCAGGTGGAGATGGGACCGAGATCTCTCTACCGGCCCTACAGAGATACTGGGCAGCCGGCCCAGATCTCCAACTCCAGATGGGGGTAATACAGGGAGAGAAGTGTGTCGTCCTTCCTTCCCAGCGGCAGAGTGATTTACAGGGAGGGGAGACAGCCGGTTTCACTCCCCAGCGGCAGTGTGAACTACAGGGAGTGGAGACAGCCAGTCTCACTCCACAGTGGCAGTGTGCTTTACAGGGAGGGGAGACAGTCGGTCTCTCTCCCCAACAGCAGCAGTACCAGGAGGAGGAGGTAACCAACCCCTCCCCTCCACAGCCAACTCCAAACCAGGTACTGGGGTCAGTAGAGGAGTCGTTAGCCCCCTCTGGCCCCCTCCCAGCAGAAGAGCTGGCATCTGGGCAGAGCGCCGCTGGCCTCTGCCCTACTTGTCCCCTTACCACCCCAGCAGAAGAGCTGGCATCAGGGCAGAGAGCCGCTAGCCTCTGCTCCACCGACCCCCTTGTTACAGGACTGGCTTGTACCCCCCTCGCCCCAGCAGAAGTGCTGGCATCAGTGCAGAACACCGCTGGCCGCTGTTCTCCAAGTAGCCCCAGCGGTTTGCCTAGCACACCAAGGGGAGACAGTAAGCCCCACAACAGTGCATATGAGACCGTAGTCTCTGTACCTGCACCACTGGAGATATGGACAGTCTGTCCTGGTCCACAACAACAGGACAATGTATTGGAAGGAGAGGCAGTCTGCTTTCCCCTACAACAAGGGAGGGTGTCGCAGAGAAAGGAGCCTGTTACCCCTTCCCCCCAGCAACAGCTTTGTTCCACCAGGGGAGAGGGCACCCTGGTTACCTTCCCCCCAAGCCATGGATCTACAACTGGGCACAAGCGGCAGGGGGCCATAGGGACAACTACACCCTTTGAGAAAAGCCGGCTGACTATCAGAGCCCCAGACCGCCTAGAGGTCTGGAGTCTGGATAGTCTCAATGGGAAAGGGGAGAAATGTGGCGGAACCCGCCTCGCCACTGGGCATTGGAGAGGCCTGGCTACCCGCCTCCTACCTACTGACTATGGCCCCTGGTGAATTTGTACGTGGAATGCAATTTGGGCATGTGGTATTTTGTATTGCTGTGTAGTGTGGACTGTATACATCTTGCCCTGGCTGTAAAGTTTGCTAGGTTACAGGCATGGGTGTTCTGTGCCTCTTCTCCTCCCCCTTTTTCCTGTCCCATTGTTTCTCCAGCAATGTGTTGTCGCAGGGACACCAGTTTAAACCAGCTGTTCTGTCCCTCCTCAATCTCCCATCAGCCCTTGCTATTGTCTGGCCCCCACCCTTCCTTGTACCAGAGTTCTCTAGGTACCCTATTGTATGTAAATGAGGCTGTTGGGGGGTTTAAAGTAGTGTGCTGTGTCTAAATAAAGTTGAGTTCCTGTTTTAACCCTCAAGGTGAAGTGTCGTCTCATTCTTGGGGGAGGATTGATTGCATGCTGTCCCAGTTTGACTGCTAGGAGTGTAAACCTATTCGTATGGTTTTCCTATTCAACTGCCTACAGCATTCATATGCTTGAAGAGGATTTATCTGCTTCTTCGGTTCGGTGATTGTGGTGTCTGCCAGAGTGGAACCCTCAGGAAAACGCTAGGAGCCCCGTCAACGGAGGTACTCAGTCAGGTTGCCAGGTGATCCGTTACACAAGCTTTTTATGAGAGACTATGCTAGGTCCTTATGGGGAACCACAATCTCAAGTGGGACTTCCTTCGCTAGCAGAAGTGCCACCCACATATCAGAGTCCTCAATTACTTCAGCCGAAAGAAAGGAATTAGCTGAACAACTTGCTATCAAGAGAGCAGAAATTGAAATGGAAGCTGCCATTGAGGCGCAGCGCCAACTGATCGCTGAAAAGGATGCACAGTGCCATCAGATGGAAGCTGAAATGGATGCACAATGCCATCAGATGGAAGCTGAAATGGATGCACAATGCCATCAGATGGAAGCTGAAATGGATGCACAATGCCATCAGATGGAAGCTGAAATGGATGCACAATGCCATCAGATGGAAGCTGAAATGGATGCACAATGCCATCAGATGAAAAGTCTGGAAAGGCAAAAAGAAGTTAAGATCATAGAAGCCAGACCCAGAGTACACGAAGAGGATATGAATCGGAGTAGTCATAGGTTCAAATCTGTTCTAAGTGAAGAAGCAGACTCCTACTTTCCTACTTACGCCCATGAAAATGGAAGGGAATCTCCAGCATTTAGTGAGAGAATAAGTTATTATTCTTCCATCCCTGCTCAGAAAAACAAAGAGAGGCCTAGTCCAGTGTTAGGGAAAAGGTGTGTAAATTTACCCTCTATCTCTACCAGAAAAGATAAAGAAAAGGACTCCCCTAATTCAGAACTAAGTGAGAAAATAGAACCGGATGATTCTATTCCTAGATGTCACGGCAATGCTCAGGAGAGTGTTACAACTTTTGTCCCAACAGGACAACAGAGAACAGTCCTCGCTAGACCTCCCATGCCAGAACCCACTGTATTTTCAGGAGACGTACTGAAGTTCATAGAGTGGAAGGCAAGTTTTCAAATGACCATTGAGCATCATTGCTTCAGTCCAATCGACAAGTTATTCTACCTTCAGAGATATGTTGGTGGGGAAGCAAAGAAAGTTCTTGAAGGTAACTTCTATAGAAAAGACGAAGAAGCCTACAAGCAAGCTTGGGAAAAATTAAATGCAAGATATGGTCATCATTTCTTAGTACAAAGAGCTTTTAGAGAGAAATTGAATAACTGGCCTAAAATAGGTCCTAAAGAACACTTCAGACTCCAAGAGTACGGTGACTTCCTGCAAGCATGCAGCAATGCCATCCCACACGTTCAAGGACTGGAAGTACTGAAGGACTATCTAGAAAACCACAGGATGCTAACTAAGCTACCTGAAGAATTGGCTTCTAGATTGAATCACTATGTGACTAAACAGTTAGATCTAGGCAAGAACTTCCCAAGTTTTAAAGAGTTCTCTGAGTTCGTCAATAAGGAAGCATGGATAGCATGTAATCCAGTAAGATCATCATACGTCTTAAAATCCTTAGAAGAAAGGCCTGCAAGAGAGATAAGACGTGCAAGAGTAACTATCTTTGCAACCAACACAGCAGCTAAAGGTCCAGATACCTACGAGAGCAAGTTCAAAGTCACTACTGGGATCAGTAGAGAGACAGAACTGACAAATCTTCAGACTACCTTCAAGTGTATGTTCTGTGGAGAGAACCACTCCATACATAAGTGCCAACAATTGAAGAAGTCCCCAGAAGAAAATAAAAAATTTGTGCTGGATAACCTACTGTGTTTCGGATGCCTAAGAAAAGGCCATGTTACTAAGGAGTGTAAGAAAAAGGGCACATGCAGCGTTTGCAAATGACGCCATCCTACACCACTACATGATGAACGTCCAAAGAAAGATCAATCCTCAATACCTAAAGATACTGAGGAAAGAAATAAAGTATCGGTATTCTTTTGCAGAGTGGGGGAAGGAGAAAGCAATGGCACATCAATGGTTGTACCAATGTGCATTTCAAATCCTAAAAGGAGGAACAAGAAGGTATACGCCTATGCGCTACTGGATGCCCAGAGTGACGTCACCTTTATTGATCAAGAAATCTGCAAAAAATGACAAATGGCTACAGAACCAGTGAAGCTCAAACTCACCACAATGACAGGGAGAGACACATTAGTGAACAGTCAAAGGGTCAAAGGACTAACAGCTAGAGGACTTCATCCTCAAAGAAGGACATGCAGAGAAAGTTAATAATCAGCCTAAAGAAGGAGAAGTGTGGTACATCCCACATCAAGGTATCTACCACTCAAAGAAACCAGATAAGATTAGAGTAGTATTTGATTGCTCAGCAAAGTACAATGGTGTTGCATTGAATGATCATCTACTAAAACAGCTAATCCAATTAAAGTTACCTTGTGCAAAGACTGGTGTCCTTTGAGTCATCAATCAATCAACAGGACGACAAGGGAAACATACATTCTACAGGCAACCTCGGCAAGGGGGGGTTATTCTGGCGTCAAGTGTCTTGAGCTTTATCTTGCGCCACCCCCCCCTGGTGAAGTGAGTAAAAACACGACTGTTATATTATAATCTGCAAAATAATACAGTAAATATACTTACCTTGATGATCAGGGTTTTTATGTAAGAATACAATTATATATTTTTAATTTCCTATTTGGCTTTACACAATTTGGTTTTCTTTATCTCTGGGGAGGCACTCCAAGCCTCTATTAGTGGTATCATTTCTTCTTCAATACTTGTTGCCCCACCAACCCTTCTTCATCTCCTTTTTCGTCCATCTACTAAAAGGACCAGATCTTACAAACACTCTGCCTGGAGTACTCTGTAGATTCAGAAAGTCATGTGTGTGACGTTGAAAAGATGTTCCACCAGTTTCATGTGAAGAATGAAGATAGAGACTTCCTGAGGTTTCTATGGTGGGAGGATGGAGATACAGATACAGAACCAGCAGAATACAGAATGAAAGTACACTTGTTTGGAGCAGCATCATCTCCAGGTTGCACCAATTATGGTATGAAGTACCTGGCTAATCAGAATGAAAAGGATTGCCCATCAGCAGCAAATATTCTGAAGAAAAACTATTATGTAGATGATGGTCTCATAAATCTAGAGTCTACAGAATCTGCAATCAAACTAGTGAAAGAAAGCCAAGAGTTATGCGCAAGAGGAAACCTGTGCCTTCACAAATTCATCTCAAACAACAGAGAGGTACTGGAATCCATCAGTGACTCTGAACGTGCAGCAACAATGAAGAATGTAGGTCTCAATTATGATCATCTTCAAGTTCAGAATGTACTTGGATTGGGATGGAATGTAGAGAATGACAAGTTCTTCTTTGAAGTATCTATTGAAGAGAAAGTTGCAACTATACAAACCATTCTTTCCGCAGTGGCTTCTATATTTGATCCATTGGGATTCTTGGCCCCAGAAATCCTCAGAGCAAAAGAAATACTGCAATAATTATGCAGACAGAAGTTGGGATGGGATGAGCCCATACCTGAAAATATGAGGCCCAGGTGGGAGAGTTGGATAAGAGACTTGCAAAACTTGAGAGAAGTTCGAATACCCAGATGTTTTGTACCTCATGATTTCGGAAAGTACAAGAAAATAGAACTTCATCACCTTTCAGATGCCAGTAGTTATGGTTATGGTCAGTGCTCATACATCAGAGTGATAGAAGAAGAAAGGATACACTGTTCCCTGGTTATGGGGAAGGCCAGAGTTGCACCTACCAGTATTCAGACAATACCAAGACTTTAACTGTCAGCAGCTGTTTCAACATCAGTAGGCAAGTTTCTGAGAGAAGATTTGGAATTGAAAATAGATGAAGAATATTTTTGGACAGACTCACAAGTTGTCCTAGGATACATAAACAACGGAGCCCGAAGAATCTATATCTTTGTCACCAACAGAGTTGAGAAAATTCAGGAGATAACAAATTCGGAACATTGGCATCACATTGACACAAAGCATAACCCAGCAGATCATGCTTGAAGAGGCCTGAATGTAACTGAATTGAAAAATTCTAATTGGTTCACAGGTCCAGAGTTCCGTTGGGAAAAGGAAATCACGCCCAGTAAAGGTTACACAGAATTATCTATGGGTGATCCAGAAGTAAAAGTTGTACAAACATTAAGCACTGCTGCCGACTGTCAAGATGACATACTTGAAAGACTAGCCAGATGTTCAAAATGGAATACAGTCATAAACGTAGTTGCTCGAATTCAACGTTTGGGAAAGACAAATCAGAACTGTGAGAAATGTGTTAAGTTCAGTGTTGAAAAAGAACGCTGGAAGAATAGATGATGCTTCACTTAGGACCCTATTCTATGAAGTAATGTCTATTGTTAACAGTCATCCACTTACAGTTGATAATATTAACGATCTAACACGTTTGCACCCTTTAACTCCCAACCATCTACTTCACCTTAAGTCTGATTACATACAGCCACCTCCTGGCAAGTTCACCAAAGAGGATTTATATCCCAGGAGGAGATGGCGAAGAGTTCAATATCTATCAGAACAGTTTTGGAATAGATGGAGGAAAGAGTACTTAGCCAATCTGATGCTAAGAAGTAATTGGCAAACACCCAGAAGAAATATCCAAGTTGGTGACATAGTGTTAGTAAAAGAAGAAGATTTAGGCTGGGTTCACACGGGCGAGATTTCTGCGCGGGTGCAATGCGTGAGGTGAACGCATTGCACCCGCACTGAATCCGGACCCATTCATTTCTATGGGGCTGTGCACATGAGCGGTGATTTTCACGCATCACTTGTGCGTTGCGTGAAAAATCGCAGCATGCTCTATATTGTGCGTTTATCACGCAACGCAGGCCCCATAGAAGTGAATATCGCAAGCATCCGCAAGCGAGGATGCGGTGCGATTTTAACGCGTGGTTACTAAGATGACAGTCTATTCACTGTATTATTTTCCCTTATAACATGGTTATAAGGTAAAATAATAGCATTCTTTTATACAGAATGCTTAGTAGAAGGTCAATTGAGGGTTAATAAAAAAAAAAATAATAATAATTAGCTCACCTCCTCCTCTTGATCGTGTCGTTGCCGATCTCTTTTTACTTCTTTAATCATGAGCTGCCGGCTAAAGGACCTGTGGTGACGTCACATCACATGGTCCAATTACATGGTCCATCACCATGTACTAAGCATTCTGTATTAAAGAATGCTATTATTTTCCCTTATAACCATGTTATAAGGGAAAATAATTACATCTACACAACCTTGAAACCAAACCTGAACTTCAGTGAAGAAGTTCGGGTCTGGGTACCACATTCAGTTTTTTTATCATGCGCATGCAAAACGTATTGCACCCGCGTGATAAAAAAGGAACGCAATCGCAGTCAAAACTGACTGCAATTGCGTACCCACTCGCGCGGGTTTGCTGCAATACACCCAGGGCGCATCCGGACCCAAAATGTGACGCCCGTGTGAACCCAGCCTTACCTAGAAGTCAATGGAAATTGGTCAAAATTCTAGAAATTCAAAAGGATGAAGACAAACGAGTAAGAAGAGTGTATTAGTTGAGTTAGACTCAAAACTTGACAATAAAAGGAAAACGTCTCACTACTCCACTAAAGTTGGAACGTTCTATACAGAAGTTAGTTGCTCTACTTGAGTGATAAAAGACACTTGGAAGTTGAGAACCCGATGGAAAATTCCTCAAATTCATGTTCAAGTCCTACCACTAAGAACATAGAATTAGGGTACATTCACATGTCCGTGTGTGTTTTGCGGATCCGCAAAACACGGACACCGGCAATGTGCGTTCCGCATTGCGGACAAGAATAGGGCATGTTCTATTTTTTTCGGGAACGGAAATGCAGACCCGGAAGTGCGGGTCTCCATTTCCGGATCCGGGCCGCACATCGTAGGGCCCCATAGGAAAAATGGATCTACACTCATCGGTGAATGATCTGACATTAAATAATCAGACTTATTCACTAATGGGTACATGTGCATGTTTGCCAACCCCATATCAATCCTAGAAAGAGACATATACAGTCAGGTCCATAAATATTGGGACATCGACACAATTCTAACATTTTTGGCTCTATACACCACCACAATGGATTTGAGATGAAACTAACTTAATTTGAGGGTATTACCATCCAAATCAGGTGTAGAAATTACAACAGTTTGCATATGTGCCTCCCACTTGTAAAGGGATCAAATGTAATGGGACAGAAAAATAATCATAAATCAAACTTTCACTTTTTAATACTTGGTTGCAAATCCTTTTCAGTCAACGCATAGACCTCACCAGATGCTGGGTTTCATCCCTGGTGATGCTTTGCAAGGTCTCTACTGCGAATGTCTTCTTATGGACCTGACTGTACGTGGACGAGCAGCAAGAATATTTCTTTTCCCCTGGGTGCATTTCCCTCCATATATCTGTTAGGCCCACCTCCCTCAGTAATCTACCAAAGGGAGATTCCATTCCAGTTGACACTCTGCACTGGTCTAGTTCTTCGTAAATTACATTATTAAAATCCCCAACTATCAAGCCTGGAATGTCAGGATATTCCGCCATAAACTCCAGCACCATTTTCAGCAGCACTGAGGTGTAAGGCGGGGGAATATAGATTGTTACCAGCACCATCTTCATTCCATTAATCGCACAGTGGACACATATGAACCTCCCCTCTACATCCACAAATTCCCGTATACATTTGAAGAGTATATTCTTATTAACAAGTATACTCACTCCACTGAAATATATGCGGAGAAGACCGAGTGCACAGAATAGCCAACCCAAGATTTTTGGAGCAATTGCACGTTTGATTTGGTCATATGTGTTTCCTGTAGGCAGCAGATGGCTGGCTGGTATATCAATAAATATCTAAATATGCCATGTCTTCTGTTAGCCTCCGCCATTCCCTGCACATTCCAACTAATCACTTTAGTCAAAGACGCCTTTACATTCTTTCTATTTACATAAGTGTTTACCAGTTGTCCACATTTTCCCATCCCAAAACTGCCATTTCTTCCATAAAAGCATGCAGATACTGGAATGTACCCTCTTGCCCCCCCCCCCCTCCTCCCTCTCAGTGAAAACAAAATGTATTCAGATTTTCCAATATTACTTTCATAACATAGGGCTAACCATAAAAACCTAGCCCAACAATCTCTACTGCAAACTTCAGTCCCGTACCTAAGTGCTTTAAAAACTTGCACCGGTACGAATAGAACGGTACTACTCACGCTCCTGCAATGGGACGTCCCATCAACGTGACTGGGAATTCCCTTTTAAGTCCACAGTAGGAACTTTAATGTCAACAAAGGAATTATACTGAGTTTACTCACTGAGTGAATATTTCAGGTGCCCAAGTTCTGATTTCTGAGCTGCCATTCATTCTTGTCTAGCCACTGTAGTGCAGCATCCGGGTCTTCGAAAAACAGTGCAGATCCTACGGCGACTACCCTCAGCTTGGCTGGAAACATCATGGAGTATTGTATTTGTAATCTACGGAGTAGTCTTTTTATTTCCACGAAGCGGGCACTTTTCTTCTGTACTTCAGATGAATAATCCGGGAATATGGAGACCTGTACGCCGTTTATCGTGAGCTCCGAGTGGTCTCTGGATCGCTGTAGTATAGTGTCTCTATCTTTATAGTGCAACATTTTTGCTAGGATTGGGCGAGATGGGCGTCAAGAAGGCAACGGTCTTGTAGGGACGCAATGTGATCTCTCCACCACACATAAGGACGATAGACCTTTGTCTTTGAACTTTACAGTTATCCACTTTTCAATAAATTTGGTGGCATTCACACCCTCCGCTGTTTCTGGCACCCCAACAAGCCTGATATTATTCCGGCGTGACCGGTTTTCAAGGTCATCTGTTTTAGCATATAATGTAGCGATATCTTTGGCGGTTACTTTGGCTGCTTTTTGGAGCGGTTTAAATCGTTCTGCCGCTTTGTGCAGATCATGACGTATGATGATAGAAAGGTCCTCTTTAAGGCTACCAAATTGTATATTTAAACTTTTAAGGGTGTTATTGCAGCTTGCTATGGCAGCCATTACATCTTTTAAAAGTGGGTTCTGCTGTCTCCTCCTCTTGACCTTGTGCTTTTGATTCTGCACTATATTGCTGCTTATGGGATAGCTGGGACCCCTGCACTGTCTGCTCATCTTCTGATGAACTCTCCTTCCCTTCTGACGCAGATTGAGCCCTCTCCGAATCTCCCCACCTCTCCTTCAAGCTCTTTTGAGGCTTATGTGCGTACTTCTCCAGGCGCGCTGCTATCTCCTGGCACGCTGTAACAGGCACGCTCTCCTCCTCATCTGCGCCATATTGGATCCCTGCCTCATGCTCTGGTTTCATCAGAGTTTTGCCCTTTCTTGGCATTCTGATGGCATCTGGTTAAGGAGTGCACCTCTGTGGAGCTAGATGTCCCCTTAAAGGTAAGTTGGACAGTGGTGGTTTGCTGTGGACAGGCTGGAAGTCAGGCTCATAGCAGGAGCTCCGGGACGCGCGTGTTATGCCATGCTCCGTCAGGCCCTGCCCCCCGGGAACAAATAAATTTGACCATAATGGAATCTGCTCCCATTGGCATGATGATCTGTGTATGACTCTCTGGCAGATCTACTCCTCGGCATCAGCTGGAGGTGTGTGACGATGCCACCTGCCACACTGAATACCCTGCACTGGAGGCTGGACAAGATAGTACACATATCAAACTGGCCCAGTTCCAGCCACTAATACAATCTGCCTCCCAGAAGTCTTTTGAGTCAGGGGACAGGCTATGTGCAGAAGAAAAGGCACAGTCCAGGTACGACTGAACCCGGATGTTCAGGCAATGGTTGTCCTTTTGCTGATATGTGTCAAGTTGGCACAGCATTTAAAAAACTTCCATCCCATTAAGAAAACTAAATTGGCTGCTGCTGATTCTGAGACTTATTGTAGGGGTAGCACCACCAGAGAGGGTAGAAGGTCTCTAACTCAGCCAGGTTGGAGATGGGACTCCTGGACAGAAATACAGGTGACAGGCATCAGTAAAACATTCTCCCCTTTTTGCTTTGATTGCAATGATCTAAAAGTATGGCTATCCAGTAGTCATCACCTTGCTTAAAGCTAACCACATGCTTGCCAGCGGGTAGGCAACCAAGTATGCAGTTTGTCATGCTCACCAGCATGCCTGAGGACCCAGTTCTTTAAGACCCCACTGCAATGGTTGGTCATGGCCAATGTCATCATCATCATCAGCATATATAATCATACCAAGTGCCAACCTCCTTTCCTATCTGTGCCTGGGAAAACTCCATGTCTCCCTGCACCACAAACTTCTCCTCCTCCACTTCCTCTTGTATGCGACTTCGTCAATCCAGGTTCCTATCAGTTAAAGGATCCCCAGAAATCTGTGGAGGTTGTTGTCCTTCAGCTAGTCCTTGTTGCATCAGCGTGAGCATTTGTTCTAATATAAGTATCAGGGTGATGCCATGTTAATGCTTGTCCCTCCTCTGGTGGCATCTTCGAAGGGGTTGAGGATGCTACACATGTCCCTGATGAGCTGTCACTGCCTGCGCTCAAAATAACATATGCTCTGCTGTGGTGGTCTCATGCATCATATAAATCATTAATCTCTTTATGCTGCTCATAGTACAGCTTCAGCATATGTAAGGTGGAATTCAAACGGTACAAAGGCAGACCATTTATTTCAGAAGGGGCTTTTTAGCCACATAAGAATGGCTGGACAGTCCCCTGGACATGACCAACACCATCTGCAAGACACGTTGCTTTTTCAAAAATTGATGCACCACTAAATTTATGATGTGTGCCATGCAGGGAACATGTGTTATTTCTCCAAATGGAATGCAGCCACAATGTTCATTCCATTGTCACCAACCACATGTGTCGACCCGCTGTGCCACTTACCGGTTTGGCTTTGGGCCAAACTTGGGAGCGGAATCTAAGTGTTCCCCTGGTTTTCACCCTTTATCCCGCTCCAAGATGCGGAAGCTGATCTTAGCTGCAGGGGAGACACCAGGTCACTACCGCAAGAGTGGTCCCGGTTAAGTGGCAGCTGGCCGAGCAGGCCAGAACGCCCCAGTGCAAGCACTGTGGATACAGGCAGGTGGAGCGAGCTGTCACTGGATGGAAGGAGTGCAGCAGCAGAGTCAGATGAAGCAGAGCTTAGTTAGTGATTTAGCAGAGTTGGAGCTGTTAGAACAGCAGAGCTGAATAGCTCAGGTGCAGCAGGTGAAACAAGCTAAACAGCAGACAGAGGAGTGGTTGACAATCCGAATCATACACTTCAGAGCAGCGAGGTACAGGAGGATCAGGCAGAGACGAGGTCAGGATACAGGCTAAGGTTGGAAGCAGGATATCAACCCAGGAACAACAAGCTGGAACCTTCGCTGTAGAAAACTACAATATTGCTCAGGCATCACAGGAAGGGGGAAGCACCCTTATAAAGGTGGTGCCTGGCCGGGATTGGAGAGAAGGCAGAATCAGGTGCGTGCACGAACCCTTAAAGAAACAGGACGCGTGCGGCTCCTACAAGGTGCAACTGAAGCTGTTGCCGCCCGTGACAGTGCAGGAAAGCGGGTCCGGAGCCTGCAGTGGAGAAGAGGAGCCTTGTGTGGAGGTCGACTGAGGTACATAGCAGGATGTGCTGCACGCTGGCGGCTCCCAACTGCCATTGTTACAGCCAGTAAGGCGCTATTAGGATTAACCTGGGTTTTTCTTGTAACACCTTTTGCAGGATCTTCAGAATTAATGCAAATGGGGGAACCGCATACAGGGTCTCGTTTGGCCAAGGCTGGGCGAGTGCATCGACGAAGAATGGGCGATCTCTGTAAGATAGGGAGCAAAATTTTTCTGTTTGACTTTTTTGTCGTGTTGCAAAAAGGTCCAGGTCTGAAAAAAAACAATTTTTGTGTTATTTGAATTAAAACCTGTCGATTCAGACTCCACTCTCCTTCTTTCAGGACATCTCTGCTTAGAAAGTCTGCGACTCTGTTGTCCTTTCCTTTTATATGGACTGCTATATATGAAAGTATATTTTTTTCTGCCCATCGGAAGATCTTTTCTGATACTTTTGCCAAGGACAGACTTTTTGTACCTCCCTGTTTGTTCAGATAAGTGACCGCCGTGATGTTGTCTGATAAAATTTATATCTCTCATCCTTTTATTTCTGATTGAAGTGTTTTTAAGGCCTCCCAAACCGCAGATAAATCTCTTAGATTGTAGGAAGACAGACTTAGATTTTTTTTCCCATGTTCCCTGTACAATGGACAGGTCTGAATGAGCCCCCCAGACGATTCTGCTGGCGTCTGTTGTAATTGTTATGGTGTTTGTTTGTCGCCAAGGTACTCCCCTGAAGATTCCTTCTGTTTTGCCACCAATTTAGGGAGTCTTTTACTTACTGGGGAACTCTTACCTTCTTCTATAATGAGGGCATACTCTTGTCCCAATTCTTTAACATGAACGTTTGAAGAGTCCAAGAATGCGCTTGTGCCCATTTTACAGCTGGAATTGAAGAAGACATTAGACCCAATACCTTCATTACCATTCGAATAGTCACTTTCTCCTGCTGCAGAATAGAGAAATTTCCTGGTTGATTTTTGATAGTTTTTCTGTTGGAAGAAAAGTTTTCAAAAAGTTTGAGTCCAATAACATGTCCAAAAATATCTTCCTTCTTTCGGGAAGAAGATTACATTTTTCTAGATTTATCATCCATCCTAGTCCTTCTAGATCCTGCTGTACAATACTTAATTGTTCTTCTAGTGTCTCTTTCGACTCTGCAGCAATAAGAAAATAGTCTAAAAAGGGGATGACCAGTATCCCTTTTTTATGTAAATCTGCTACGGCCCCTGCCATTATTCTTTTAAAGGCCCTCAGAGCTGATGTGAAGCCAAAAAGAAGGACCTGGAATTGGAAATGGAACACTTCTTTTCTCTTTTGAATTGCGAACCTTAAATACATTTGGTGACCGCTGCATATTGGAATGTGATAATATGCATTGGTCAGATCCAGAGTCGCTGTGAAAGCATCCTTCCATAGCAGGTTTATCGTAGATTTTATCGTCTCCATTTTTAAACGTTTGTACTGGAGATTAAGATTTAGGCCTTTTAGATTTCTAATTGCTCTGTACGAACATTTTTTTTTTTTTAAGAATAAAAACCTGTTCTCTCTTCTCCTGGAGGGACTGGAACAATGGCCTCTTTCTGAAGCAGTATCATCACCTGGTCTAGGAGCAAAGACTGAACTGTTTTCGACTCTGGTGATCTGGAAAACATTTAGAGGTATGGAAGAAAACTCTAGTTTAAGACCTGCTGATATTACATCTAATACCCAAGGGGAACCTGGAAATTCTTTCCCAAGCTGGAAAAAATTTCTTTAGTCTTCCTCCCATCCTGCTTCTGGCATCATTGATTTGTAGATTTCTGGGAGTAATTTGTTTCGTTAAAGAGAAAACCTTTGCCTCTTCTTCTACCACTCTGCCATCTGGATAAAAAACCTATTTTTTTCTGATCCTATCTACCCCTTGTGGATGAGCAGAAATTTTGTCTTTGACGAAAATTTCTGGGATCTGATGGAAATCCTTTTTTCTCCCAACCCTCTAAACATAAGATCCTGCACGGATTTTGGCTGTTTAGATTCTTCTAGGTTTAAGGTCGCCATTATTGTTTTTAATAGGGAATCGGTGTCCTCTATGAAACAAAGTGGACAACCAAACTCGTCCTCAGAGGATTCAAAGTCGGATAGAGAAGGTAACTCCACTTCATCAAAATCATCCTCTTGTAGATCAACTTCAGAGGGTGTGGACATAACAGACATGGAAGTGGATGGTTTCTGAGATGTGGATGCTAACTTAAAAAGGTACAAACAGCGCTGCTCACTTCGAATATTATCCAGAAGAGAAGGAGATTCTTCAGACACAATCTTTTCCAGACATTTCACACAAAGGGGTTTCTTATGACCAGAAGGCAGTCCTTTTTTACAAATGGAGCACTTTTTGACATGCTGAGAAGATTCAGCAGATTTTTGTGTCTCCCTGACCTAGGGAATATATTAAAAAAGTGCATTCAGAAGGGAGCAGCCTTATTCATAAAAGATTGAGATGGATAGCCCCTCACCCCTGATGAAAAAGATTGTATTCTGCTCAAAATGTGAGAAACCAGTGAACACACATCATTAAGCCTCCCAAAAGGAGGAGAGCTTACCGGGCTGTTGGCTTTTGACGGGTCTGCATATTTCCGGCCGCTGTCCGATTCCCCTGGTGCCGACAGGTTACCAGAGCAGCTGTTCAGCAGGACGCTGGAACCACTTCCCTCCTTTCTTTTTAAACTGCTCGTTGTCTCAGGGGAAGTACGTCATACAGATGCGACCCTGCAGTTCCGGTCTGCCGCAAGATCTCGCCTGCCACGTGACCAGGGCCGTCTTTACCAAGGGGCAGCTGCCCCGGGCCCAGTTGCTCCTGGGGGGCCCAAGGCAGCTGCCTCTTGAGCCCTGCTAGCCACTGCCCCGGGTGTCAGGCTGTCAGCTCTACCAGGATTCCAGGCATCATGATCGTACTGTGTTAAAGTTGTGATTTAGGACCTTAATGACATCATCACCATGTGACCAGTAACCTAGCAATTACTGGTCACATGGCTATGAGGTCATCACAGCTCCTGTGGAGTGTTGCAGAAGTTAACTGTGGAGCTTGTTTGTGTGAAGATTACATCAGAAAAAGGTGACAGGGGCTGTTATGTTAATATACTGTAAACTACTGTATAGTGGGGTGCTGTATACTGTGGGGGGCTGTATACTGTGTGGGGGGCTGTATACTGTGTGGGGGCCTGTATACTGTGTGGGGGGGGGGCTGTATACTGTGTGGGGGGGGGCTGTATAGTGTGGGGGGGCTATACTGCTGTACTGTATAGTGTGGGGGGCTGTATCGCTGTACTGTATAGTGTGGGGGGCTGTATCGTGTATTGTTTGGGGTGCTGTATACTGTGAGGTGTTGTATACTGTGGGGTTCTGTATACTGTGGGCTGCTATACTGCTCTACTATATACTGTGGGGGTACTGTATAGTGTGGGGTGCTAAACTGCATACTGTGTGGTGCTGTATACTATAGGGTGCTATACTGCATAATGTGGGTTGCTGTATACTATAGGGTGCTATACTGCCTACTGTGGGGTGCTGCGGTGCACTGGAACACTAGGGTGAGCTGAGCCCTGGTCTCCTTCCTGCAGAGCGGTGCCCACTTCCAGCCTGAGCCCAGCTGCCCAGAGCACTGACCCTGAGCCGGTGGAGTCTTCAGAACTGGAAGTATTTACAGTAATTCACTGGACTCTACCAGGTGTGTGGATTTTTTGTGTGTGTGTTGTGGTGGAGGGCGTGATTGCCTGCTAAGGTGTGGGAAGGCGGGATCCAGGGGCCCCAAGTAAATTTTTGCCCAGGGTCCAATCAATATTAAAGACGGCCCTGCACGTGACCCGCCCGTCCACACTCTCCTTACGGATCTTGAGCCGGGCGTTTCAAAGAAATAAACAATCCTGCCGGAGCTCTTTTTCCAGCAGGAGGATCTCCACGTATCCCCAGAGAGACAGGAAACAACTGGAGCAGGTAAGGGGAGGGGGCTATGTAAAGATCTCCACGATGTTTCCTGTCCCTGGGGGAGGCAGGGTAATCCTCCTGTCAATCGTGCCGCTGTGGAGGCGTTTGGAAAAAATACCTTTCCCCGCTGATACTGCCACCCTGTCTGTTTTTTTCAAATATCGCACGCCCCGCTGTGCCCCCCCCGCTGTGCCCCCCCGCAGTTTTTCCACTCAGTATGTTAATACTCAGCATCGGTACATAGAGGAGGAGACGCCAGGGTTTTTCAATGGGCATCTCTTTCTTCCTGGCTGTGATGCTCTCCACTGTTAATGGATCGTGGCACAGCCAGGGAGAAGATGACACCCATTGGGAAACCCTGGCGTCTCCTCCCTGTACCGATGCTGAGTATTAACATACTGAGCAGAAAAACTACAGGGGGGCACAGCGGGGCGTAGGAGCAATATTTGAAAAAAAACACATGAAAGGTCCTCTTTTAAGACAACATGGCAATGCTTCAGTTTGCACATATAAAAGGAGGGAGAAGAAGTGGAAGCAACAATCTGCTCTGTTTTTGTTGGGGATAGGAGGATGTCCATTGAGGAGGACGTGGATAAATACCTGATGTAGGGTCCCAGATAATCAGCAATTGCAAGCTGCAGCATGGTGGCCAAGACCATACACTGGTTTAAGACGACCGGTTCCACTCAGAACAGGCCTCGTCATGGTCGACCAAAGAAGTTGAGTGCACATGCTCAGCGTCATATCCAGAGGTTGTCATTTCAAAATAGACTTATGTCGTCATGGAGGAGTGGAAGAGAATTCAAGTGGCAACCTGTGAAGCTCTAGTGAACTCCATGCCCAAGAGAGTTAAGGCAGTGCTGGAAAATAATGGTGGCCACACAAGATATTGATACTTTGGGCACAATTTGGCCATTCTCACTTAGGTTTGTAATCACGTTTGTTGCCAGCGGTTTAGACATTAATGGCTGTGTGTTGAGTTATTTTGAGGGTACACCAAATTTACAATGTTGTACAAGCTGTACACTGACTACTTTACATTGTATCAAAGTGTCAGATCTTCAGGGTTGTCCCATGAAAAGATAGAATAAAATATTTACAAAAATATGAGGGGTGGACTGACTTTTGTGAGATACTGTAGGTACCAGAACAGATCTTGGTGATTTCCTTGCCCAAATGCATTCAGCATGGCAGAACATTCCTCAGACAATCATTAGTAACCTCATTGGTAGGATGCCAAGGCATGTAAGTGAATGTATTTATGCACGTGGCTCTCATACTCAATACTGAATAAAGCAAGATGTTTTGCATATTTTGTTTTCGTTTCTTATCATTTGTAAATCATTAAAGTGGTTCTACAAATTTTTTGTCAGCACAGGTCATCAATATCAGCGGGGGTCCGACACCCTGCAGCCCCACCTGTTGAATAGTAGCCATGCTTGGCATTGCAACTCAGACCCATTCACTGGAATGGGACTAATCTGTGCCTAGGCCATATGACCGATGAACGTCACATTGCATGGCCAGGAAGAGGCCTAAGAGCGCGCAGAGCACTGTGTCCTCTCCATACATCTGACCGACAAGGCTGCCAGGAGTTGAATCCGTCGCCAATCTGATATTAATGACCTCTCCTGAGGATGGACTATATATACAGTCCTGATCAAAAGTTTAAGACCACTTGAAAAATGGCAAAAAAATAATATTTAGCATGGCTGGATATTAACAAGGTTCTAAGTAGAGCTTCAATATGCAACAAGAAGAAATGGGAGTGAGACAAAACATTTTTTGAGCATTCAATTTAATTTAAATAACGAATAAACTGAAACAGGCTGTTTTTCAGCTGATCAAAAGTTTAGGACCACACCTCCAAAAAAAAACTAAACCCCCCCAAAACAGAGATCCAACTTCCAAACATGAACTCAGTAATGAGTAGCTCCGCCGTTATTGTTTATCACTTCAAAAATTCGTTTCGGCATGCTTGATGCAAGCGTTTCCATGAGGTGAGTGGTTACATTTCTCCAAGTGGTGAAGACGGCCGCACGAAGGCCATCTACTGTCTGGAACCGTTGTCCATTTTTGTAAACTTCCCTTGCCATCCATCCCCAAAGGTTCTCAATTGGATTTAGATCAGGGGAACATGCAGGATGGGCCAAAAGAGTGATGTTATTCTCCTTGAAGAAGTCCCTTGTCCTGTGGGCATTGTGTACTGTAGTGTTGTCCTGTTTAAAAACCCAGTCGTTACCACACAGACAAGGGCCCTCAGTCATGAGGAATGCTCTCTGCAACATCTGGACATAGCCAGCGGCCGTTTGACGCCCCTGCACGTGCTGAAGCTCCATTGTTCCACTGAAGGAAAAAGCACCCCAGATCATTATGGCGCCCCCTCCACTGTGGCGTGTAGAAAACATCTCAGGTGGGATCTGCTTGTCATGCCAGTAACGTTGGAAACCATCAGGACCATCAAGGTTCAATTTTTTTCTCATCAGAGAATAAAACTTTCTTCCACCTTTGAATGTCCCATGTTTGTTGCTCTCTTGCAAAGTCCAAATGAGCAGCTCTGTGGCGTTCAAGGAGACGAGGTCTTTGAAGACGTTTTTTGTCTTTGAAACCCTTCAGTCTAAGATGCCGTCAGATGGTTATGGGGTTGCAGTCAGCACCAGTAGAGGCCTTAATTTGGGTCGAGGATCGTCCAGTGTCTTGACGGACAGCCAATTGGATCCTCCAGCTCAGTGCTGATGAAATTTTTTGGGGTCTTCCACTTGACTTTTTTGTTCCATAACCCTCAGGATCATTTAAGAAATTCCAAATGACTGTCTTACTGCGTCCTACCTCAGCAGATGGCGCGCTGTGAGAGACCCTGCTTATGCAGTTCAACAACCCGACCACGTTCAAAAAGGGAGTTTTTTTGCCTTTGCCATCACAACATGTGACTACCTGACAGAAAATGACAATGAATCCACATTTTTTCACAGATTTGGCCTTTTAAAGGCATGTGGTCCTAAACTTTTGATCAGCTGAAAAACAGCCTGTTTCAGTTTAATCATTATTTTCAAATAATTGAATGCTCAAAAAATGTTTTGTCTCACTCTCATTTCTTCTTGTTGCATGTTGAAGCTCTACTTGGAACCTTGTTAAGATCCAACAATGTAAAATATGATTTTTTGCCATTTTTCAAGTGGTCTTAAACTTTTGATCAGGACTGTATATCATATATATATATATATATATATATATATATATATATATATATATATATATATATATATAATGTATATCACCTATAACGCTGTCACATTTCCATCCATATTTCATTAGAATTTTAGCTGAATCAGTGAATATAACGCTGAAAAATCACAGAAAACAGAACCTAAAAATGTAACATAAAATTATATCATCCAGTGAAGGAGTAGAATCTTAGAGACCTCTCGGCTTTACTTATTGGTCACTACTCACCTGGGCGGTTATCTGTAGGAATGTCCTCTGTACTCTGCTCATCAACCCTCACATATGTCTCTGTAGGAGTAAAATTGTTCAGATCTTCACCCGGATTCACAAGCTGTGAAAGAAATATTGTAGAAGTCATCAGACAGTTGGAAAAGTCGTGTAGAAGGTTTTATATGACCTGAAAAGATGACCAAAAATGATCGGACAGCAGGAGTTATCTGACCCAAATATCTGCAGGTCTCCAGTATACAGTCAGGAACGGAAGTATTTGAAAACCCTGCAATTTTGCAAGTTCTCCCACATTGTTTTTGCACCTGTTACCCTTGCTGGCCGTCCCAGGGCTGTGAAGCAGGTAAGCCAGTCATTGGCTGCAGTGAAGCAGGTGACCATGCCTGTGCTGGCGAGGAAGCAAACAACATTTACTGGAAGATGGACACACAGGAGCTGGCACACATAACCGGAGCTGAGGGTAGACTAGACTTATCACATGCATCATTCAGGGAGCATGTCTTATTTCTCCCAAACACAAAGCAGCCACAATGTTCCTGCAATTGTCTCTGACCACCTTGTCCAGTTAAAGTTAGGTGAGGAGACAGCCAGCGAGGTTGTTTGCTGCTTGATGCACTTTAGAAAGTATTTGGCTACTATCACCCAGGGAGATCAGCTCTAAAACGGCATGGCAACGCTTCACATGATAGGAAGAAGGGGGAGAGGGAGTGATGTTCTGCCCTGCTTCTGTTTGGGACAGGAGGAGATCCATGGAGGAGGCCGATAAGTGCCTGGTGTTGGAACAAACGTGGTGGTGTCAATAGGACCTGGCCTTTTTGCTACAGTGCTGCCTCGCTGCAAAAAACATTGATCTAATGGGCTGTGAAAGGCATGAACTGTTCCAGTCCGTAACCGTTGCTCCAGGTGTCCATTGTGTGCACTTTGCTGCACAGCTAGAATTGCAAGGAGTGGCCTACATTCACTGCCACTTGAGAGTACAAAGCAGGGATGGGTTTTTAAATAATGCCAGCTAGATAACTTCTAGTGAGGCTGAGCACATGCCATTAGCCAGGTATCTCCATAGAGACTGCACCACCAGCAACTTGTGCAAGCAGAGATATTTCTTGGCCACACATTCCATTATCGATTCCATTTTGTTTTCCAGCACCGTGGAGAAAAACTGCCAGACAGGAGATACTTGCACACTCCGCACCGAGCTAGCTGCCGGCGAGCTTGTTTTGGGTCTGGCATGTTTTCAGTATCATCAGCATCACCAGTTCCCAAGCTGATATTACTAGAATCAACAGACTCAAAAAATGGTGGCTCACTTCAGGCAGGGTTCTGGAGTAGGTGCTTCTAACCCAATATAGAGGAACACCCAACCTCTAGTGGTAATTGTAGCAAAATTCAAAATTAAGGGCGAGCACTCAACACTTGGACCACAATATCATAGTACATAAAATTTAATTAAATCACAATTATACAATTATACAACGCGTATGTATTGAATAAAATCTACAATAATCTATAAAATCCGTATACATAAAATGCTGGATGCCATAAATAAAGGTAAGTAGTAATAGGGGTCCCTTAGTATCCAATATCGCTAGTATACATATATCTGAACCACTGCTAAGGTCCGATATGCAACCTGGGGCTGCTGGAAGTAGCAAATTGTAACGCACTGTTAGTGTATTTCCAAGTCCGATGCGTATATGGATATAGCAGTGAGGTTGTAAATCTCAGATGGCTACACTAAGGTCCAGTGCGCACACATAGGTTGATACACTCCCAAGTTCAATGTGCATAGACAATGGAATTGTACGCTCCTGCGCACTAGTAGTTGGCGGTGAAGTCAAACAAACTACTGATTGCGTAACAGTTCGTATCCTAAAGTACAGGTTTGTACAGTGGATATATACACTTGTTCAAATAAATAGCCCGTCACATGAGAAATCTCGACCTGAGTCTTCCTACCTTCCCATCTATAGGAAATACCTCTATAGATGTGCAAGGTAGATGGGCGGCATGGAGCGTTCTCAGACTCTCGCTTGTGGTTCCTGTCGTTCGTTAGTCCCAAATCTCGCGGTGTTTCGAACGTGATCTGTGTCCGGGCGTCGGAGAGCAGAAGTTAGTAGATTCTATGTTCTGCGTATTGAATATCCAACATCATCTGTTAGAATAGAGTTTGCATGGCCATGCTTAAGGTGCGGAGGTGCTGTTTCAACAGGTGTGCGGTCCAGACGCGTTTCGGGAACCCTTTTCCCTTCGTCAGTGGTATGTACTATGATATTGTGGTCCAAGTGTTGAGTGCTCGCCCTTAATTTAGAATTTTGATAATACTAGAAGCTGATCTGGCCCTGGCAGGTTTTGGGAGGTTCTAACTGTATGTTGCTGTGACAAATACCACCCCTCGTGCCCGCTTGACGTCAACTACGTCGAGCTCACGAGATACGGTATGGTCACTGGTTACCAAGGCGTGACGTTACGCCCTCCCGGAGGAGCAGGTAAGGTCAGCTTGGTACAGTTTAGACCGACTCCTTCTGTCCACACGGGCAGAGAGGCGCAACAAGCTGAGGGAGCCTGGCTACTTCCCCAGTGAAACAGCGCTTCCTCAGCCCGGGAAATCTGCCACCAGCTTCTCGTTTGATATCAGCCCAGTCCAGATAATATAGGGTGCGAAACCACCCCGCAGTAGCTTATAACTAGGCCGAAACACGGATGTGGGGATTCGTGATCGAGATACAAGACAGCACAAGATTAAATTATATATTTAATCGCCTTAAGGGCACACTAGATAATACACTATACACAAAGAATATATACAGTAGTCTGAGGTTATGAATACAGGTAGTATGGTACAAACAGGATTACACATAGTACAACCCAGTTACCGGGTAGATGAATGTTCCTTTGGGTTATGATGGTGGAATAGTACTTGGCTGCGGTCACGTGGGGACAGTGATGTCAGCAGTTTCCAGGTCTCTCCAAATACATGGCACGATGTGACCCCCTTTCAGAAAAAGACACGCCCGCTTACTGGCACAAGCCTTTTAAACTATAGCCCAAGGATCACATAAATATATTTGACTTATGTCTGGGATAGACGGGCGATTCATAATTCCTTATGAACCACCGGTTCCATGATGTCTGGGGGGAAATGATAGATCTGGGCAAGGGCCGAGACCCCCTACAGAGAGGTTTTCCTGTAGGATTAGCTGGCCTCTGTACTGGCTGGTTGAGGTGTGAATTCGTACGCATGAGGCCTAATTGAAGCCAGAACCCCTGTGGAGTTAACTACCTCTGCTATCTGACACGCATATGGTTGGAGTGAGAACTTATTTTGTAGGTACACTGACAAAGGTGAATCAGATGAATATCATGGCTGCAATTAAATAATGACCCGTATTCCTCACAGTTGCCTTCACTCTGTATTGCTGCCACTGGCACCATCCTCTTCCTCTGATGTTACCTTCTTCTCAGCACCCTGATCTAGCTCCCAGATCCTGTCCAACACACAATCATTGTAATAGTCCTCAACCTCCCAGCCATGAAAACTGCGATATGTCATCATGGGCTTTCTAGCCCCCTCCAGATTACCTGCTTTATACTTGCCTTGAGTTCCACTGCTGCTACCACTGCCCCTACCACCACCAGTGCAGCTACAGGTGCCATTACTCCTACCACAACAAACACAGCTATGCATGGGGTTACCCCCTCCCTCAAATCTCCTCCTCGTGGTAGTCTAAACACTGAACCACCCAGTCCACAATTCCATCCTCTGTGTCCTCAATATTATTAGGAGCCAGGGAGAACTGTGGCCAACTAATACTACTCCTGGCAGGTACTGATACTGCTGGTCCTATATACATTCTGACTCTGGGAGGACGAGGCATGGATCTTTCGTTTTGCACTCTTCCATTTCTCAGACATTTTATTATGAGGCCTATAAATGAAAAGTCAGGGGTTTGGTACGCATTATTTAACAGTACAAGCAAAATGGCAAGTGTGTTTTTTCTAATTTAACCACTTCCTGACATGTGACATACTACATTTTAACGTAATAGTACATCATGGTGATCTGGCAGGCGCGAATGATCACTGCAGGAGTCTGGCAGTGCCTGATAGCCGGGCCCCTGCATCGCTGTAAAAGCCGATGCCGGCGGATCAACCCCTTCTATGCCGCGGTCCGCGCTGACCGCGACATAGAAAGGGTTTGTGTCGGGTGAGGGAGCGCATCGAGTCCTCGCACTGCTGTGGCAGGGACCCGATGTGTAAGAAGGCAACCTTTGCACGGCATCGGGACCTGCTTTTTACGGGTGCCCAGGAGATCCAGCCTCAGGCCAGTCTCCTAGGCAACCTATTAGTGTATGACTCAGTGTAATCCACTAACAGGCAATGCATTACAATACAGCTGTATTGTAATGCATTGCAGAGGGGATCAGACCCCCAAAAGTGAAAGTCAGAAATAAAGTGAAAAAAAAACAACTAAAAAATAAAAATATATGTTAGGTATCGCCGCGTCCATAATGACCGGCTCTATAAATATATCACATGATCCACCCTGTCCGATAAACACCATAAAAATACATCACAAAATGTGAGACACCAAGCGGACCAAATGTCCAACAAAATGGTATCAATAAAACTGTCACCTCATCTCGCAAATAAAAAAACTATAGCTCTCAGAACATGAAGACACTAAAACATTATCTTTGTTTCAAATATGCTATTATTGTGCTAAAGTGAAAAAAATAATAACAATAAACACATATTAGGTATCGCCGCGTTCATAACAAACAGCTCTATAAAAATATCACATGGCATAACTCCTCAGGTGAACACCATAAAAACAAAAACAAAAAAACTGTGTGAAAAAAGGCTTTTTTTTTTATTTGACATCACAAAAACTGCAACACCAAGGGATCAAAAAGGCGTATACCCCCCAAAATAGTACCAAACAGTCACCTCATCCCGCAAAAAAATTAGACCCTACCTAAGGCAATCGGTCAAAAAATAAAAAAAGCTACGGCTCTCAGACACTAAAACATCATTATTTCGGTTTCAAAAATGCTATTATTGTGTAAAACTTAAATAAATAAGAAAAATTAGACATATTGGGTATTGCCACGTCTGTAACGACCTGCGCTATAAAAATGTCACATGACCTAACCCCTCAAGTGAACGCTGTAAAAAAAAAAAAAAAATGCACCAAAACAACCAATTTTTTGGTCACCTTGTCCCATAAAGTGTAATAATGAATGATCAAAAAAATTAAAATTAATTACGGGTAATTGGATTTTCCTGAACCCACGACAGCACCATGAGAGAGGATGGATCCGCCCCCAAAGACAGGAAACCTGCGCCACAAAAAGGCAGAGACTCCTCTTTGCCCTCAGTATGACATTTCCACGGATTTGAGGAACTCCGCCGTATAAGTTAGTTTACTTTTCTACTAATTTTTTTTGCGACACCCGTGAAAACACTCCATCACCCAGGATAAAAGAAAGGAGGGAGGGAAAAAATAAGGGTGCTGTCGTGGGTTCAGGAAAATCCAATTACCCGTAAGTAATTTTCATTTTACCCCTCACCCACGACAGCACCACGAGAGAGAGAGAGCCAAGCAAACTAGGGTGGGATGACAGCAGATAGCACCGAAGCTCCAAGAAATAAATCAGAAGGAGAATTCAATTGTAACCGGTAATGGTTAAAGGTGGTAGAAGGAGAAGACCAAACTGCAGCTTTACAGATGTTCTCGATAGAGACCGCCGCTCTTTCAGCCCATGACGTTGATACAGCCCTTGTGGACTGTGCACGCAGACCCTCAGGAGGTTCCTTCCCCAAGGAAGAGTATGCCAGAGAAATAGCTGACGTGATCCATCTTGCCAGAGTCTTCTTTGAGGCCTGATGTCCTTTGTTTTTTCCCTGAAAAAGAAAAAATTTCCTCCACTACGTAGTCTCATTCAGGTACTGAATGAGACATCTTCTGACATCCAGGCAATGGAAAACTTCCTCCCTTTTTGAAGATGGATTATCATAAAAGGAAGAAAGAATGATTTCTTGTGATCTATGGAATTTAGTACCCACTTTAGGTAAGAAAGCCGGGTCAGGTACGGGGGATTTATGGTAATCGCCTGGATTTCGGAGACTCTTTCTCTAAAGCTACTAATAAACATAGCTTTAGAGAAAGGAATTTCATATTAATCTGATGGATAGGTTCAAAGGGAGGGGCGTCAGGGCCTGCAGAACCAGATTTAGGTCCCAAGGAGCTATTCTCTGGGAAACACTAAGGGAAGATCTGAAAACGTCTTTAAAGAAACGCATAACCCAAGGATTTGGCGCTAAGCGTTCGTTAAAGAGGGCCAACAAGGCTGACACCTGGACTTTCAGTGTGCTTGGAGAGAGACAAGAGAGAAGGAACTCTAGCACCTTATTTAAGGGTGGAGAGCCTGGAAGGTTTTTAAAGTAAAGACCTGAGAAAGACAAAAACGTCTGCCAGGTTCTGGCATAAATAGACATAGTTATCTTTTTCCTGCTTCTTAAAAGGGTATTTGTTAAGTTGACAGAAAATCCCTTACTCCTCAACAACTGCCTCTCAAGTTCCATGCCGTCAGGTGGAGATTGTGTGCCTAACAGGGACATGGGAACAAAGAGTTCCCATGCCCCTGTGTGTGGCTGACCTCCGGCACTGTAATTACAGCGCCGGAGGTGTGCATCCGCTCCACAGGCGGAAGGATGAAAGGATCCCCCCGCCTGGAAGCACACGCCGGGATGCGAGCGTCGCCGAACTTAAATAGTCCGGCGGCGCTGCGCTCAAGAATCACCTTTTACCAGCCCCCAGCCGGAGAGGATCATCCCCTGGAGAAACGAGCACACCCTGGACAACGAGCGTATATACCGGCTGAGTATCATTATTCCCCCTATACCACCAACGATTCCCCTGCATTAAACCTTATTATTCCCCCTATACCACCAACGATTCCCCTGCATTAACCCTTATTATTCCCCCTATGCCACCAACGATCCCCCTGCATTTAACCCTTATTATTCCCCTGTCCTATACCACCAACGCCCCTGTATTTACCCTAATTCACCCCTTTATCCCCCTGCACAGTTAACCCCTGCTCCTCTGGATTCTCCCCTGTAATACCTCCCCTGGCATCCCCTGCTATATCTCCCCATCATCTACCCCTGATATCCCTTGATACCCCTTCACTGCTACCATGCCTGCCCCAGCAGCAGGGAGTGTGTGTTAACCCCTCGTTACTCCATTAGGGACAGCTTAGAGTCAGGTTGGGTGTGCATATGAGTATTATGTGTAGTTAGATTTTGGGGTTGAATATTGAAAGTGGGATTGTGTCTAGTGTAGTTAGGACCGTATTAGTGTGTTGTTATAGTGTGTTTACTTATATTGTTGTGTGCTGTTATAAATATATATATCTATCCATCGATATATATATATATAATTATAAGCAAATATTAGACTGTGACGTAAAGTGTATTAATAAATACCTTTTATTTAAGCACAATGTGTAGTCTTTTATTGTAGTAGGCGCCGCTGCAATAGCCACAGGTAATTCAGTGTAGAGTAAGGTAATCAGTAGTGTTTGATTAATTTGGTATAAATAGGCGGAGGCATCACTAGACGACTCATGAATATTAATTAGTGAGATTTGCATAAATTTAAATAATTCATATTTCCTTTAACATTGGCGAGCCAGGCCCACTGCTAGGAATGTGTGTCCGTGTTTGGCTTTGGTGAAGGAAGTCGCTATTCTGTGAATTAGTCAGGCAAGAGAGACGTAGGTCAGTGGTTTCCGAGCGTCCAGGGCCTAATAATTCGGACAGAAAGCGATTTTTCAATCGGAGCTAGGCACAGGCCAAAATCCCTTACACACCCATTGAGAACTGGAGAGAAGTCATCACATACACCACTGAAGAGAGAACCATCATCATTGATGCTGAACAGAAGTCGTCTGGCTGGTCGGGAGAAGGCGTTCCGAATATTTAAGGACCTCCTCCACGCAGCAACACAGGACAACAAACGACGGCACCAAGGAAGATGGCCTCTCGTCAAAAAGGGAGTATAAACTTCTCCACAATGCAACACCTCAGCAAACATAACACATACAACCCCATCATCCCCACCACTTACAAATCCACTGAGCTGCTATGGTCCACTCTATTGGACCAGGCATACGCTCATGATAAAATCTGTATTAAAAAAAAAACGGCTCCAAATGCTAACCAAATTGGTTTACACCTTTGAGGATACCATTTGGAAGCCAGAACATCTTGAAACACTTACCAGCACAAGAAAGGCAGAGGAAGTTCCCCCAGGGACAGGAAACAACATGGAGATCATTAAATAGTCCCCTCCCCTTACCTGCTCCAGTAAATAACCGAGAAACTCTTGAAAGGATGCAACATATTAATATTTATGTATCATCAAATTTGAACAAAACATGAACAAGGATATTTTCCAACAAAGAAAAAATTAAATATAGAAAAGCAAAAAAATAATAATTAGGGGGGGGGGGGGGGGGGTAAGTAATTGAAATCTTTCCAAATGCCCCCACAGCGGCACATAACAGGAGGAATAACAGAGAAGCTCTAAATTAGGGTGGGACTACCGCAGATAACACTCTGCGAGCAAAGGATAACTCTCTATTCCTTAACCCCTTAGTGACCAGCCTGTTTGGGCCTTACTGACCAAGCGTTTTTCTTCTTTTATTCATGGTCTCGTTCCAAGAGCTATAACTTTTTTATTTTTTCGTCTATATAGCTTTATGAGGGCTTGTTTTTTAAGGGAGTTTTTAATGGCGCCATTTTGGGGTACACATAACTTTCTGATTAACTTTTATTAACTCTTTCTGGGAGGGAGATGGGGAAAAATAGCAATACTGCCACAGGGTTTTTACATTATAAATTTTACGGCGTTAATTTTTCGGTACAAATAACATAATATCTTTATTCTCTGGGTCAGTACGATTACAGTGATACTAAATACTTATAATTTTATTTAACGTTTTACTACTTTTTTTTCCAATAAAACCCCTTTTATTAACCAAAAAAATGATTTTGCATTGCCACTTCACAAGACCCATAACTTTTATTTTTTTTTCTATGGAGTTGTGTGAGGGCTTGATTTTTGAGTGACGACTTGTATTTTTCATTGGTATCATTTTGGAGTAAATGCCGCTTTTTGATCGCTTGTTATTACATTTTTTTCGGTGGAAGCTAAGAATAAATTAGAAATTGGTGTCTTTATGATACTTTATGTAATATTTATGTAGTCCGGGTCGTTACGGACGTGGCAATACTAAACATATGTGGGATATATTCTTTTAGCATTTTTTACATTGAAAAGCGTATTTTCAATGGAAAAAAAGCATATTTTTTTATTTTATGGAATTTTTTTTATTTAATAAATGTGTATTTTTGTTACTACTTAATAGTCCCACAAGGGGACTATAATATACAGTATTTTGATTGCTTTTAAAATGTAATGCATTATCTCTATAATGCATTACATTTCAATAGCAATGCTAATCAAACATTGACCAGCAGGCTGCGCCAGAGAGGCACAGCCTTCTGGAGATAACTGAAGACAGGCTCGGGGCCCTGATAGGAAGCAAGGTAAGCTTCCCAACACATCAGCACCCCGCGATCGCATTTTTGGGGTGCTTATGGGAGACAGAGGGAGTCCGCTCCCTCTGTCACCACTTTACATGCAGCGGACGCCATTGCGCCCGGCATGTAAAGGGTTAAACAGCCCGGATTGGCACTCCTGCCGGTCCGGGCTGTTAGAGCAGTGCCCCGGCTCTCATGTGAGAGCCGGGTCCGCACTCCCCGCTGCAAGGGGGAGCCGTGCAGTGCTTAGACTGGGCCGCCATAAAAACATCCGTTAATTCAGCCCAAGATGCTGCTACCGACCGAGTTGAATGGGCTTTTAGACCTGCTGAGGGGGATACTTTCTTTGAGTCATAACACCGCAAGATTGCAGATCTGATCCATCAGCTAATAGATGTTTTGCTTGCCGCGTTCCCCCTGTTCGGGCCTGAAAATTGAACAAACAGTCTGTCCGTCTTTCTAAAGTCCTCCGTGGCTTTAAGGTAGGTCAGTACTGCTCTTCTCACATCTAGGTTATGAAAACGTCTTTGTTCCTGACTGCCAGATGGAGACCCAAAGGATGGAAGAGACACTTCCTGTAGACAGTGGAACTTAGAGACCACCTTGGGCAAAAAAGAAGGAGAGTGTGTTTTAATACTATTCTATCATCTCTGATGGTTAGATAAGGAGGTCTGCACGAAAAGGCTTGTATTTCCCCCACCCTTCTAGCCGTGGTAATAGCCATCAGGAAAACTGTTGAAAGCAAGCAATTTTAAAGATATCTCCTGTAAGGGCTCAGAGGGACTGTCTGTTAAGGCAGATAATACCAGGTTTAAAGGGGGAACAGTGGGCCTAACCATGGGTTGTTTTCTCCGGGCCCCTTTCACAAATCTTTTGATGAGGTCCGCTTCTGCCAGTTTAATATCCAGAAAGGCACTTAGAGCAGATGTCTGGACTTTAATTGTGCTAACTCTAAGACCCTTTTGTAGACCCGACTGGAGAAACTCCAGACCCTTAGCGATCATAAAGGAGCCCCTGATATCACATCTGTAAATTTTATAAATAACTGCCAGATTCTGTTATAGATCTTTCGCACTTTTGCGGCTAGAGAGAATCGGGGAAATTACCGCATCGGAGAGGCCTTTTTCTCCTAATAATTCCCGTTCAGGTTCCACGCTGCTAGCTGAAGTCGAGTTGCCCTGGGATGCCAAACTGGGCCCTGGTGAAGGAGATCTGGGACATCCGGTAGTAGACAAAAGTCCCCTGCTGACATCTTCAGTAGTAGTGGGAACCATGATCTCCTGGGCCAATAAGGTGCAATCAGAAGCAACCTGTGGCTTCCCAGCAACACTCTTTGTAGAACCTTGGGGATTAGCGCAAATGGAGGAAAGGCATACAAGTTCTCGTCCGGCCATGGCTGGGAGAGAGCGTCGACTATGAATGGGTGATCTGTGTAGGATAGAGAACCAAACTTTTCTGTCTGTTTAGTCGCGTTGCAGATAGATCTACTTCTGGAAAAAACCATTTTTCTGTTTTCTGAAGAAATATTTTCCGGTTCAGGCACCACTCGCCCTCTTTCAAGGCATCTCAGCTGAGAAAATCCGCGACCTCGTTGTTCTTTCCCCTTAGACTCCGCTTTACCAATTCTATGTGTTCCAGAAGTAGATCCTCTGATTCTGCAGCAATAAGGAAGTCGTCTAAATAAGGGACAACTAATATTCCCTTCAGATGTAGGTCCACTACCGCATCTGCCATTACCTTAGAAAAGACTCTCGGTGCTGACGTAAGGCCAAATGGGAGGAACTGGAACTGGAAGTGATGTACTACGGTCTCTGACTGAACTGCAAATCTGAGGTATCTTTGGTCTTCTCTGCAAATTGGAATGTGGTAGTGTGGCGAAACCAACCTCGCCACTGGGTTTTGAAGAGGCCTGTTTACCAGCCTCTTGCCCTACGACTATGGCCCCGGGACACTCCCCGACACAATAGTCCATAAGAGGAAGGGACTATTTAAAGATCTCCATGTTGTTTCCTGTCCCTGGGGGAGGCGGGGTATCCTCCTGTTACATGCCGCTGTGGGGGCGTTTGGGGAAAAAAGGGACTACGTAATCAGACCTTTGATAACATGAATCGTGGACCGGATGATGTCTCTCAGGTTACACCAACTGATCCTTTTTTAGGGCTCAGTCCCGACCAATTAGAACCAGGCGTGGAGGCAAACGCCACCACAAGTGAAGAAGGAAAGACAAAGATCCAGAGACCTCAACGCCAGAAAGTAGTGAACAAAAAGAGGACACAGTGGTAAATATATCTTCTACTGTATTGAATGATGCACAACGTTCTGTTTTAGATAAGGGGCTGTCTTTTTCCCCAGTTTCCAAGACAGATTGGTTTAATATTGAAATAGACCTATACAGATTTCTGCGGACTATCAAATTAAAGATTTGGTTCTCCACACAACACCAATGATGAGAGACATTCTGAACTGCCTTTACATAATACAGGTTTATATTTAAAGAGTAATTTTAACCCTGTGATAGATCATCCAGCCGTGGAAACTTTTTTCTTGGCTGTTAGAAGGGATATTGAAACATTGAAACATGATTCTGAAAATAATTGTTTGAGATATGGCAACATCACATCGAATGAGATTACTGCGCTTGATTCTCTGGCCTCCGACCACAGCCGCACCATCAAGTCTGCGGACAAGGGTGGTGGGGTTGTGGTCATGGATACCAGGGACTACATACAGGAGATTTATAATCAATTAAATGATACACAGGTGTACAGGAAAGTCACACAAGATCCTAAATTTGGTCTTTTACGGGAATTATGTGATATCTTGAACCAGGCCTTGGAGGCTGGTATTATTGATGCTAAACTTTTTACATATTTATATTGTGATAAACCTTGTACGCCTATACTGTACACCTTACCCAAGATTCATAAGAGTTTGGAGTCCCCTCCTGGGCGACCTATTGTGTCGGGGAGTGGCTCCTTATTTTGCAATGTGGCAATTTTTTTAGACAAGCTTTTACGTAACTATGCTGTCTCTTCTAAGTCCTATCTTAAAGATACTGGGGATTTTTTGTCAAAAATTGATGACCTTTGTGTGCCTGTGGGGGCCACCCTTGTTTTGTTCGACATGTGCAGCTTGTACACGTCGATCAACTATGGGTTGGGCCTTCAGGCTGTACAAAGGTGTTTGACGCGATCTGATTATACTGAGGAATGCCAACAATTCATTTTGACATTATTGAAATTTGTTTTAACTAAGAACTATTTTTTATTTCAAGACGATTTCTTTGTACAGTTGCGTGGGAATGCGATGGGGTCCAACGTGGCGCCCACTTATGCCAACATCTACATGTCCCACCTTGGAGTCATTTATTTATGGCAGCCACCACTTCAGACATCTTCTTGGTGTGGACGGGCGACACGTTGGGCCTCCTCGCGTTCCACGCATACCTTAATGAAATCGACCCTACTGTGAAATTTACTGTCGTTCATTCGACTCAGAAACTACAAATTTCTGGATACAGAAGAGCAGGTCCATGGACAGGGTCTAACCACTGATCTATATGTGAAAAAAACTGATAAGAATACTTTGTTACGTTTTGAGAGGCATCATCCTCGCTCCATGATTCAGTCTTTGCCCTGCAGTCAATTCCTTCGGGTTAAGAGGATTGTGAGGGACAAATCCACCAGGGATCTGCATTTTACTGAAATAAGCAAGAAATTTGCAGTCCGAGGGTATCTCAAGAAACTCATTGAAGAGAGCAAGTTGCATGCTGAAAAATGGTATTACTTACCGGTAATTTGATTTTACAGAGCCCATGACAGCACCACCGGAGAGAGGAGGATCCGCCCCACAGAGACAGGAAACCTGCAGAATAAAACGGGCGGGCCTACTCCTCCTCTTCAGTGAGTTTTCCAAGTATCGGAGGAAGGCCGCCACATGAATTAGACATGCAATTTGTATACAGGGAACATATATTTTATTTATTTATTTATTTATTTATTTATTTCCCAACACCCGTGTAATAAAGAAGAACCACCAGGGAGGGAAACCCAGGGTGCTGTCATGGGCTCTGTAAAATCAAATTACCGGTAAGTAATACCATTTTTTCCTATCGCCCATGACAGCACCACCGGAGATTTACTAGAGTAATCCATAAGGGTGGGAAGTAGAAAGAAGAATCCCTTTACCAAGGAAGGATCACCAGAAGAGTTCACGTCCAACCTATAGTGCCTAAAAAAGGTCAAAAGGGGAAGACCAGGTTGCTGCCACACAAATTTTCTCTATTGGAACAGAAGACCTCTCAGCTCAGGAGGCAGCCACCGCCCTGGTCGAGTGGGCCCTTCGGCCCCCCGGGGGAGACAACCCCGATGAAAGGTAGGATAAGGAGATGGCTGACACGACCCACCGAGATATGGAACTCTTTGAGGCAGCAGAACCTTTGTATCTCCCTTGAAACTGTAAGAAGAGTGAGGAAGATTTCCGCCAGGAAGAGGTAGAGGACAGATAGGCCAAAGAGCTCTCTTGACATCCAGACAGTGGAGAGATTCTTCTTCCTCAGAGGAAGGATTTTGACAGAGAGTGGGAAGAACAATCTCCTGAGAGCGGTGGAGTTTGGTGGCGACTTTTGGAAGAAAAGCCGGGTCAGGACGGATGATAACTTTGTCTTCTAAATCAAGGTATACGGAGGGTTGAGGGAGATGGCCTGGATCTCACCAATCCTCCGAGCAGAAGTCAAGGCTATCAGAACGGATAGCTTTAAGGTAAGGTGTTTAATTGAAATAGAATCAATGGGCTCAAAGGGGGGCCCAGACAAAGCTTTTAATACCACCTCCAGACTCCAGGGGGGGGGGGGCTTTTGGAACTACCACCAAGGAAGACCTCTCCACAGCTCTAAAAAACCTGGCAACCCAAGGGCTACTAGCTATGTTCTGATAAAAAAGAATCGACAGGGCAGAGACCTGAACTCTCAGGGTACTGACTGATAGACCCATCTCTAGACCTTTCTGGAGAAACTCAAGAATAGAAAGCAAGGGAGCAACCCTAGGTAGGCTCCTTAACTGGATCTGGGCAAAATTTAAGAACCTGTGCCAGACTCTGCTATAGATCTTTATAGTAACTTCCTTTTACTTTTTAGCAGGGTAGAAACCAAGGCATTAGAAAACCCTTCCTTTTCTAATAACCACCTTTCAAAATCCAGGCCGTTAAATGTAGGCTGTCTACAGCTGGATGTCTCACAGGTCCCTGGCCCAGAAGGCCCCGGACCGTCGGAAGCACCCAGGGATCGGCAATCGACATGGTTCGGAGTCCCGAGAACCAGGACCTCCCGGGCCAGAAGGGCGCAATCAGGATCACTGCGGCCCGCTCCTCCCTGATTCTCCGTAAAACTCAGGGAATCAGGGGGAAGAGGGGAAAGGCATAAGCTAGGCGGAAATTCCACTCCTGTGACCGGGCGTCTATCCCACAGGGGGATCCCGCTCTGCTTAGGGAATAGAATTTAGCCACCTTCTTCTTTGAATACGTGGCAATAAGTCGATTTCGGGGAACCCCCAAAGATCTACTATCCTCTGGAAAACCATGGGGTCTAGGGACCATTCCCCCTGGGACAGGGTATGACGGCTCAGAAAATCCGCCTGTCTGTTCTCCACCCCTCTGATGTGGACCGCTGAAATCGAGGTACATACCCTTTCTGCCAGACTCAGAGTGACATAAGCTTCCTCCATAAGAGCCCTGCATCTTGTCCCTCCCTGCCTGTTCAAATAGGAGACTACAGTCCTGTTGTCCGAAAGGATCCTTAGGTCCTTCCCTTTTATAAAGGGAGGATCTCATCGCAAGGCAGACTGCCATCAATTCTTTCAGGTTGGAGGACTCTACTTTTTGTAGCGGGTCCCAACGACCCTGGAAGGAAGTTCCTTGAATGTGGGCACCCCACCTCCAAGGGCTTGCATCTGTAGTCAGGCACACTAATTAAGGTTTGGACTGAGACCTCCATTTTTGCATTTAAGGACCGGCTTTCCTTCTAAGCAGACAGGATTTCCCACTGTAAAGCTCTGGAGTGCAGCTGAGCCCACCTTACTCCCGGAATACAGGATGTGAGGGAGCCGAGGACCGACATTGCTGTCCTTACTGAAGTAACCGGTCTCCGGGTTAGATTTCGGATCTTGTTCTGGACAACTACTACCTTGCTTGTAGGTAAGAAGGTTTTCTGGAGAGAAGAGTCCCGTATTAGGCCTAAGAAGGTCTGCCTCCTCGATGGACGGGGTCTTGACTTCTCCTCGTTTATTATCCACCCTAACTTGTTCAGGATAACCCGGGTCTCTGATACTGCCCAGATTTTTTTTTTTTTTTAATATTATTATTTTTTTTTTATTTATATTTTTTTTTTATTTTGTATTTAATTTTTTAAATATTTTATTTATTTATTTATTTTTTATTTTTTTTTGGCTCTGCATCTCGTTCCTCCTTGTTTGTTTAAATAGGATACTACCGTCCTGATGTCTGAAAGAATTCTTAAATTCCTTCCTTTTATTTTTGAAAGTGAATTCCTCATAGCTAAGCCTACCGCCATCAGCCCCCAAGGACTTGCGTCCGTAGTCAGGCAACCAAATTTTTGATCTTCCACGGGGCCCCCTTTGTGAGATTTTCTTTTTCTAACCACCAGGCTAGTTCCTGGATAGTCTGGGAAGAGACTTCCAACTGGCGTCCAGTGATTTGCTCTTCTCCCAACTGGCCAGAATCTCCCACTGTAAGCCCTGGAATGAAATTGTGCCCACCTTACTGCTGGAATACAGGACGTGAGGGAGCCCAGGACTGACATTGCCTTCCTTATGGAGGTCACCGGTCTTTGGGTTAGACTTGTAATCTTGCTTTGAACGGTTTGTATCTCCTCTATAGGCCAAAAAACATCTCTGGAGAGAAGAGTCCAAAATTAAGCCCAGGAACACCTGTTTCTTAGTGGACGGGATCTCTTTAGATTTATAATGGTTCTCCAGGAATTTTTTTTTTTTTTTTTGACCAGAAAAAGCGGTGAATAGAACCCTTTTCCTCCTCTTTTTCCCTAATGGATCTTCCTTGTATGGTAAGAATCTGGCAGGAGGAGACTGAAGGAATTCCAGATAAAGGCCTCTGGATATGGTATCGAGTACCCAAGGGCTCAAGGAATCTTCCTCCATTCTAATGCGCAATCCTTCAGTCTGCCCCCTACCGGAGTGCTGGCGTCATTGTTGGCCTGACTTCTTTTTATCCGAGGAGGGCTGGCTAAAGAATAAATTTCTGCTCTTCCTTTGACCCCTAAACCGGTCTTCTCTAGATTTTCTATCTTGTTCCTGGTTTCCCTTAAAGGGACGAAAGGAGCGACTAAACCTGCTTTTACTGGGGAAAGAACTCTGAAATCCGGGAAACTTTCTCTTTTGACAGCTGCCTTATGCAGGAGGTCATCTAACTAGGACCAAAGAGGTACTCCCCCTCACACGGAACTCCGCAGAGCTTTGTCTCTGAGGCAGAATCGCCACTCCAATTTTTTATCCACAGTGCTCACCGAGCCGAATTGGATAGCGGCTAGTCTGACCGAGTCAGTAGATGCATCCGCCAAAAAGTCAGCTGCTTTTTTTTTTTTTTTTTTAGCTGAGTTTCTAATTCAGACAGCCAAACAATTAAGGAACGGGCAGTACAGGTGGAGGCTATACTGGGCCTAAAAGATGAAGTTGATGCCTCCCTCTATAGTAGAACGAAAGGCCTTTTAAAAGCTTCTCCGTATCTTCCACAGGGAAACACGGTCTCCGCCCCTGGCCTTCTTCCTCATTACTGAAGAAGGAAAATAGTCCTCTTCTTCTGAAAAAATTGGATTTCGCCGGGTCTCTTTACGAATAGGCCTCTGCTCCTTTTTAGCGGTTTTAAGGAGGAGTTAACCTCTGACCGAACCACAGCCTGTAGACATTTATAAAAGGAAGGAGATTCTTCTGCCACTATTTTGTCTATACAGGTCTGGCCCATTTTCTTCCGCCGGAGGGAAACCCCACTTCATACAACACACACCTATTTTCTTTTGGCCACCACTTTCCTAGGCTTAACCTGTAAATAAACAGTAATGCCTATCAGTATAAAAGTATCTAGGTCATAAGACCCACACTCACCCCTTCAGAGGTACCGGAGCAGGAGGGACAGCAGGCTCCTCAGAGGGCTTGTCTTCCTCCATTGCAGGCAGCCAGCCCGGTTGTAAACAGACACCGGCAACGACAATCGCGCTCCTTTCCCTAGGGCGCAGGCAGATTACGTCACCGCCGACGCTTACGCCGGTCACATGACTACAGGAGCGCTATCCGGCACTCACTGCCAAAGCCGCTCCTCTTCCTCCCCCTGGTGGCCGGCGTTCAATCTTCGCGGCACCTCCATGGAGGTGCCGGCTTTCCCCCAGCTCCAGCACACTGAGTACCCCCTCCGGAGTCAGCTGTGCCTCTGCTCGGCCCCCAGCGCACCTCGATGCCGCCAACTTCCAGGGACCGCAGGTCAGTAGCGGAGCGCCACCAGAGAGAGGGCTTGTTGCATCCATGCTGCAGGCTTCCCACCAGAGACAGGAAACCACACTGAAGAGGAGGAGTAGGCCCGCCCGTTTTATTCTGCAGGTTTCCTGTCTCTGTGGGGCGGATCCTCCTCTCTCCGGTGGTGCTGTCATGGGCGATAGGAAAACAAGCCGGACACAGACTCCCTGCATTGAGGCCAAAGTAGCCTCACGTATTCCTTTTATCTCACAGTATTCTGCTGACAGTCCGCAGATTGCGTCTGTCATCAGAAGGTTATTGGTAATAGTTTCCCCCAGATTGAGGAGTTTCGGACACCCCCACTTTTTCTTACCGCAGGGGGCGAAACTTGGGTGATACGCTAGTTAGATCCGATGTGGGCAGCAATAGAACCAGTGTGAGGTCATTTTGTGGCTCTACACGTACTGGCTGCTATCCATGCTACCATTGTGTGAATTGTTGCCTTATGCTCAAGGGGGACTCTTTTCTTAATCCAGCGACAAATAAGACAATCAAGATTGTTCAATATTTGACGTGTGATTCGTCCCACGTGGTCTACCTACTGTCGTGCTCATGTGGATTATGGTATGTCGGCGAGACCACGTGGGATGTTAAAACACGATTAAATCAACATACTCTATTAGGAAGGAGAAAATGGATCTGACAGTTTCCAAACATTTTAAGGAGGCAGGTCAGGGGTGGTGACAGGAAGGCTCTCCTCAAAAAGCGAGAATTATTTTGGTTATTCACTTTGAAGACACTTAAACCGAATGGCCTTAATTTTGACTTTAGGGTGAACTGATGGTGCCTCTTTCTGTGTCGTGTGTTGTTCTCTTTCCCTGGTGTAGTCCTTTTGGACATGTGTGTTAATAACTATGTTTACATTTTGCAAGCATGCTATAAATTGAGTAATTTTTATCTTTTTTTTAGATTCTGCTACGAGCTATAATACCAGTGGACAGTCTTTGTGATGATTGGAGCATCGCGGCCCTGCATCAGCTACCCACATTCTGCTTTTCTTTTGATATAATGTCAATAATTAAAGGATGACCACATTAATTTATATACAGTATTATACATGTGTCATGTTGTAGATCGCATTTTTTGTATACCTCCATAGGTGACCATTTGGGATATTTTTTGTGGACATTGAGGTAGCGGCTTCCTCACGTTTTTTCGGGGGTTATACCGTGCCATTTTATCCGGTTGCTACACGCATGGATTGGTTTGAGGTCTTTTGGGCGCCGTTGACGGTTTGACACGGTAACCCGTGGCAACGTCTTCGCCTCCCTGTAACAGTGATAATCTGGCTGCTGACCCAGGAGGTCTTGACGGTGAGAAACCTCTAATCCAGCGGTATATTTATATTAATTTTGCTTACTTTTGGGTCTATACAGCGTGATGAGGATGGGGTGGGGGGGGGCGCTTTGCCGCGGTGAACCGTGGCAACGTCTCCATCCCCTACCAGCAGTGAATCGTTGACTGTTGACACGGTCCCGGCTCGCTGTTAGTCGTTGTGATCCTTAATGCATTATTGTTCATGTTTACATTTTGCGATCGGGATCATGTGACTGTGATCACAAGACCCTGGTTTGGGTGGTAACTAATGCTCAGACATGCGCACATGTATTTACTTCCAGAATCAGCCATTTTTAATGAGGTTCCTATAGAGTCCATTTGCGCTTGAGATATCGTGAGATCAATTGGATCTCGCGCATGCGCATTAGCTGAGTGTGGACACTCCCGGGACCGCGGTGCTCCATCGACACTGATGGTCAATGTAACACTGGTTTTGTAAGTTTTTAATTAACACATCACACATTGGTAACACGTGAATTTTTACTTATCAATCATATCTGATTATGCACTTTTATTATGTAAAAACGAGATTTTGTGAAACTTCCCTGTAAAATCTATTTCTCGCTTGATTCATTGGGGGACACAGACCATGGGTATAACTGCTTGCTGCCACTCGGAGGCGACACCAGGCTAAAAACTGTTAGCTCCTCCCCCGCCAGCTATACCCCCTCCGGCCAGGCGAGAGCCTTCAGTTTGTGCAAAAGCAGTAGGAGAAGCAGAAGGATATAACCACATCAACCCACCCCCGGTCAACGGACCCAAACGGGGGTGGGTGCTGTGTCCCCCAATGAATCAAGCGAGAAACAGGATTTTACAGGTGAGTTTCTCAAAATCTCGTTTTCTCGCTTATATCATTGGGGGACACAGACCATGGGACGTCCTAAAGCAGTCCTTGGGGAGGGAACACAAAACAGAGTGAAGAAGGTAGAGACCCTCATGACAGTCATCACACCGCGGCCTACAAAACCAGGCGGCCCAGAGCGGCGTCTGCAGAAGCGAGAGTGTGAACCCTGTAAAACTTTGTAAAAATGTAGAGGAAAGAACAGGTCGCGGCTTTACACAACTGAGCCATCGACGCCCGGTGGAGTGCCCTGGTAGAATGGGCCGTGATTCCCGGAGGGGGCGTCCTGTCCCAAACGCGGTAACATTCCAAAATAGTGGAGTGAATTAACCGGGAGATCACCACCTTGGAAGCTGCCAACCCCTTCCTAGAACTCTCCAAAAGGACGAACAAGGCGTCCGTGCGCCGAAAAGGTAAATCCGCAGAGCCCGCACCACATCCAAGCGGTGCAACAACACCTCCCGCGGATGGGAGGGCCCAGGAAAAAGGGACGGAAGGACAATGTCCTCATTGAGGTTAAAAGCCGACACTACCTTAGGTAATTAGGAAGGGACCGGATGGAGGACCACCTTGTCCTGATGAAAGATCAGGAATGGTTCACAGCAGGACAGAGCTGCTAATTCTGAAACTCTCCGAATGGATGTGATGGCCACAAGGAAGGCCACTTTCCTGGACAGCAGGCGGAGGGAAGCCTCCCGCAAGGGTTCGAAAGGGGAAGCCTGCAGAACTCCCAATACCAAGTTGAGATCCCACGGATGAAGCGGAGGACGGTACGGCGGAACGGAGTGCGCAACGCCCTGAAGGAACGTCCTAACAGGACCCAGTCCCGCCGAGGATCACTGAAAGAAAAAGGAAAGGGCCGACACCTGGCCCTTCAAGGAGCTTAGCGCCATGCCCAATTCCAGTCCGGACTGAAGAAAGGCCAAAACTACCGGCAGGGAGAAGGATCTGGGAGATAGGTCCCGCTCCTCACAGAAACGATGCAAGGACTTCCAGGTCCTATAATATATCCTGGAAGAAGTAGTATGCCTGGCCCGAATAAGCGTCCGAACCACTGCATCGGAAAAACCCTGCTGTTTCAAAACAAAGGTTTCAAGAGCCACGCCGTCAAACGAAGAGTATCTAAACTCGGGTGGAAGACGGGCCCTTGCGACAGAAGATCGGGTCTGAGAGGGAGCGGGTACGGAACGTCCCCTAACAGGAGGACAAGATCCGAGTACCATGCCCGGCGCGGCTAGTCCGGAGCGATCAGCAGGGTCTGAACGCCCTCCCACTTGATCCTGCGGAGAATCCGAAGCAGGAGGGACAGCGGCGGAAAGACATGGAGGAACGTGAACCCATCCCACGGCGCCACGAGCGCATCCACTCCGCAAGCTGCAGGATCCCTTGCGCGGGCAAAGTAGAATGGAAGCTTGTGATTGAGGCCGAAAGGCCATCAGATCCACGTCCGGCCGCCCCCAGCTATGACAGAGAGCGTCAAACACTTCCGGATGGAGAGACCATTCCCCGGGGTCTATCGTCGTCCGGCTCAGGAAATCTGCCGTCCAATTGACAACGTCGGGAATGTGGACCGCCGACAGGGCCGGAACATGGGCCTCCACCCACCTGAGAATCCTCGCCGCCTCCGACATGACGGTCGAGCTGCGAGTCCCCCCCTGATGGTTGACATACGCCACCGCCGTGGCATTGTCCGACTGGACTCGGACATGAAGGCCCCGCAGGAGGAGAGACCAATGGCGCAGTGAGAGGAAAATTGCACGAAGCTCCAAGACACTGATGGACAGTCTGGACTCGACGGAGACCATACGCCCTGGGCAGTCCGAGTGCCGAAGACTCCTCCCCAATCCTGAAGAGTGGCGTCGGTCGTAACGACCGTCCATCTGATTGGAAGGAAAGACTTCCCCATCACCAGGTGAGTTGGAGAGAGCCACCAATGGAGGTCCGACCGAATCTGTTGATGAAGGGAAAACCGACGATCCAAGGACACCTGGCACTTGTCCCAGGTCGAGAGGATCGCCCGCTGAAGGGACCGGGTGTGAAATTGAGCGAATGGTACCGCCTCAAACGAGGCCACCATAAGGCCCAACACCCGCATACAAGTCTGGATCGAGACTGTGCGCTGCCGAAGCAAACGGAGCACCGCGCTGCGAAGGTCCTTCACCTTGTTCGCTGGAAGACGCACCCGAGCTGTCCCGGAGTCCAGCAGCATACTGAGGAACCGAATCAGAGTGGACGGGACCAGGGAGGATTTTTGAAGGTTCACTAGCCATCCAAAGTGGGCGAGGGTGTCCAAGATGATCTGCAGACTCTCTTCGCACTGCCAGAACGACGCTTTGATGAGAATGTCGTCCAGGTACGGAATCAAGGTGATGCCCCTGGAGCAAAGAAGGCCCATAAGCGGAGCAAGCACCCTCGGCGCAGTCGCCAGACCGAATGGCAGGGCGACGAACTGGTAGTGGTCCGAGTGGATCGCGAAGCGCAAAAAACGCTGGTGGGCGATTGCGATGTGGACGTGCAGGCAAGCGTCCTGGATATCCACGGAAGTTAACCATTCCCCTTGCGCCAAGGAAGCCATCACGGAGCGAATAGACTCCATGCGAAAACGGTGCACTCGAAGGTAACGGTTTAACCTCTTGAGGCCCAACACCGGGCGGACTGCTCCCTCCTTCTTGGGCACCACGAAGAGGTTGAAGTAAAAACCGGAAAACCGCTCCTTCGCCGGAACGGGGGAGATCACTCCCCTGACCAGCAGATCTTGAACCGCTTGAAAGAAGGCCCCCGCACGAGACGGCACCCTGAGGGGACGGGACAGAAAAAAAACAGTTTGGAGGCATGGATTTGAGCTCCAACTTGTAGCCCGAAGTGACCACCTCGAGCGCCCAGGCGTCTGAGATGTGGGCCTGCCAAACCTCCTGAAAATAAAGGAGCCGACCCCCCACCCAGGAAGGTTGGGGCGCACCTTCATGCAGGGGATTGCTTGTCAGAGGAAGAGCGCTGAGGCTGCGCTCCGGAACGCCAGACGGACTGGGGCTTGAACGAAGGCTTCCACCGTTGTTCCTGGAGGGGCTGCCTCGCGGTCGAGGGAGCCGCCGGGCGGGTGCCTGTGAAGCGGAAAAAGAACTGGCGAGGTGCGGAAGGACGTGGTCGGAAAGAACGCTTGGGTTTGGGCTGCGGAAGATGGGTGCTTTTGCCACCCGTGGCCTCAGAAATTATCTCGTCAAGTTTGGGCCCAAAAAGACGAGACCCAGCGAAAGAAAGGGAGAGAAGGGAACGCTTGGAGGAAGAATCGGCCTGTCAGGCCTTCAACCAGAGTTCCCGCCGAATGGAGACGGCAAAGGCGGAGGATCGCGGGACCATGGAGCCCGCGTCCAGAGCCGCCTCGCAAATGTACTTCCCCGCCTGGGATATCTGTTCCGACAGAGCCTGGAGTTCTGTGCGGGAAAGGTCCGATTCTAAATCCTGATGCAAGCGCAAGGCCCATTCAGAAACCGCCTTAGCCACCCACGCAGAAGCGAAAATGGGATGGCGTGCCGAACCGGTGGCAGAAAAAACTGACTTCGCCAGCGATTCGACCCGACGGTCCACCGGGTCCTGCAGAGAGGAGCCGTCCGCGACCGGAATAGCGGTATTTTTAGCCAGGCGAGCCACCGGCAGGTCCACCTTTGGAAGGGAAGACCACTTACTCACCCAATCCGGGGGGAACGGATAAAGAAGATCCAGCCGCTTGGGGATCAGGAAACGTGAACCTGGCTGTTCCCACGCTTTAGCGGTGAGAACGTAAAAGTCGTCATGTACCGGGACTGACTTGGGAGTCTGCTTGTTACGCAGGAAAGAAACTCCCTGGTGACTGGAAGAGGGGCCCTCATGTTGAAGTTGAAAAGTGTCCCGGATTGCCGAGACTAGACTGTCCACTAAGGCGGCCATCTGGGACGAGTGGACCGGATCCAGATCCGTGTCAGACTCGGCGAGTTCTCCTCCGGACGAAGGGTCCCCAACCAACGAGGACGCCCTGGACAGCGAACCGGGGGGAGGAGGAGAAGGCGATGCATGCGAGGAAGAGAGGCGTTCCTGCCTGGGACGCTTGCTGGGATGTCTGCTCCTGGATAATGCGCCCTGGGAGATAGCAGGTTGCGCAGGTGATAACATCTCCACCAAGCGACCCATTAAGGAAAGGGTGGATTGGGAGATCTTAGATAGGTCAGTCACCGCCCGGGACAGAGATTTGGCCCATTCCGGTTCCATACTTGCAGCAGAAGGGTGCACGTCAGTGGACTGCGACTGAGGTGGCACTCTCTGGGTGGTCTGGCATGAAGCACAGAGGGGGTTCGCCTGGCCCCTAGGAAACTTCACGTTGCATTGAAAAGATTAAAATAGACAAATCGCCAAGACCGGATGGCATACACCCCCGTATCCTAAGGGAATTAAGTAATGTCATAGCCAGACCCTTATTTTTGATATTTGCGGACTCTATACTGACAGGGAATGTCCCACAGGAATGTTCCTCAATAAAAAAATGCCTGTTTTATCCTTCATCATGTTGAGGCTGGTGTTTGGGTAACTGATCAACACTGGGGGATTGCTATACGCTGGGAGATTTGCTATACTCCCCTGGCTATAACTACTAGCTCTTTTAGGAGCTGTTCCTGCTCTCTGGTTTTAGGAGAGGTTCACCCACTGGAGCCTGGAGCCTTGTCGTAGGTCCAGGGTGGGTAGAAGACAGCGAGACCTCAACCAAGCTTCGGCGGTTCGTGGGGTCTGCAGTGCGTACGGTGTCAAGTGGAGTGCTTGGAGTCCTCGGGAAGCACTAGGAGCATCTATCAACGGAGGTACCCGGTCAGGGTGCCAGGAGATCCGTTACAAGGACAATATACTACTACAGAGGGATCTGGATAGATTGGAGGCTTGGGCAGATAAGTGGCAGATGAGGTTTAACACTGACAAATGTAAAGTTATGCACATGGGAAGGAATAATGCAAGTCACCCGTACATACTAAATGATAAAATACTCGGTAACACTGACATGGAAAAGGATCTAGGAATCTTAATAAACAGCAAACTAAGCTGCAAAAACCAGTGTCAGGCAGCTGCTGCCAAGGCCAATAAGATAATGGGTTGCATCAGAAGGGGCATAGATGCCCGTGATAAGAACATAGTCCTACCACTTTACAAATCGCTAGTCAGACCACACATGGAGTACTGTGTACAGTTCTGGGCTCCTGTAAACAAGGCAGACATATCAGAGCTGGAGAGGGTCCAGAGGAGGGCAACTAAAGTAATAACTGGAATGGAGCAACTACAGTACCCTGAAAGATTATCAAAATTAGGGTTATTCACTTTAGAAAAAAGACGACTGAGGGGAGATCTAATTAATATGCATAAATATATCAGGGGTCAGTACAGAGATCTATCCCATCATCTATTTATCCCCAGAACTGTGACTGTGACGAGGGGACATCCTCTGCGTCTGGAGGAAAGAAGGTTTGTACACAAACATAGAAAAGGAGTCTTTACTCTGTCTGAGGAGGTGGTGATGGTGAGTACAATAAAGGAATTCAAGAGGGGCCTGGGTGGATTTCTGGAGCGTAATAATATTACAGGCTATAGCTACTAGAGAGGGGTCGTTGATCCAGGGAGTTATTCTGATTGCCTGAATGGAGTCGGGAAGTGGGGAGTATTGGCTTCTACCTCACAGTTTTTTTTTTTTTTTGCCTTCCTCTGGATCAACTTGCAGGATAACAGGCCGAACTGGATGGACAAATGTCTTTTTTTGGCCTTATGTACTATGTTACTATGAGGTGCAGGCATAATGGGTAGCCCTGCCAAGGACTTGGAGCGCGGGATCCGCTGGGTCCGACATGACCTGAGCCAAGGGCCAGAGAGGGTACAGAGGGGGGTACAGAGGAGGGTAGCAGCGCTGGTCCCACCAGAGTGGAGCAATACCCTTGTTGAATGTGTCCCCAGGAGCACAGGGTGGCAGTCTGCAGCGAGCGACGTTCCTCTCAGGAGCGATTTCATCCGGCTGGAGCAGGCAGGAGGGAAAGCGTGGCAGGAAAATTAGGCTCCGCCCCTCTATCCGTCCGGTGGAATAATAAAGAAGACGCGAGAAGCTCCGCCACCCCTGCTGCCGTGCTACTGCGCTGGCGGGATCCGGAAGTGAAGGGGGGCCGGCCGGCATGATCAAGCGCCGGGCCCGCGTTCCTGTGAATGGGAGATGTCTCCTGGCCAGAACAAGAGAAGGGGGCGAAAGACGACGGCGGCAGTGTAGCGGCGCCGCCGCCGACATGACGCTGGGTGGAGAGAGGAAGCCGCCGCAGGGTAGTTAACCCCCCCGTGCCGGCGTGCCCTGCAGAGGATCCTCAGGTACCCGAGCTGTCCCACATCGCAAATAGAGAGTCCAGCCCCGATACACAGAAAACACAGACAGGAATACTTACCTGCCTTCATCTGTGTTCTTCGCCCATCTGATATGTACCAGCGGTGCCACCTCTTCAGTCCCTGGCACAAGTGACAGGGACTGGGTTGGAGGGCGGAAATAGGTGGTTCCATGGCTAGGGGGAGCAGGAGGGTCGCTTTGTCTTCTTGTGGGGGGCAGAGCGGTGGAATAAGCGTCATCGGTCAGCCCCCCCCCTCCCCCAGGGATGCAGAGCTCTTAATAGCCCTGGACCCCCAACCTAACAGAGAAGAAAAATAAAAAAATAAAAGGAAAAATAAAAATAAAAAATGAACAACAGCCACCCTGCAGGGGGTCTGCCTCCTACGACACTAAGCTAAAAACTGAAGGCTCTCGCCTGGCCGGAGGGGGTATAGCTGGCGGGGGAGGAGCTAGCAGTTTTTAGCCTAGTGTCGCCTTCTAGTGGCAGAAAGCAGCTAAACCCATGATCTGTGTCCCCCAATGATATAAGCGAGAAATGTATTTTTGCACTAGGCACTGTCACTTTATTTGTACTAGACATAATTGCACATTGTTGCTGGTTGATATGAACTCATTTAATTGATGGATTTTTTATGAATTTTATCTTAATTGGATGATTTAATGTAATGAATTGCCATACCTTTATATATCACTGTTGTAACACATGTCTGTATAGCTTGAGAAAGACCGCAACAAGCGGTTGAAACGTCGCTGCCATTTGACACTGGATGAATAAACCACGTTTATTTTTTGATCATACTGGAGTGCTGCTGGCGTTTTGTATTTTTCTCCATTGAATTGGACCCTGGTGCCGGTTCGCATCGGCCTGATTTTGCACCCTAACGCTAGTGTGCTGCGCCTTCATTTTCTATACTCCTTTGACCAAATATAGTCGTCAAATTTTTACGTTGAGAATTTTGTATGGCCCCCCGAACTATGTTACAAATATCCAAATGGCCCTCTAAAGCAAAAAGGTTCCCCACCCCTGCTGTAAGGGGTGCAGTCGCTACTGGGCCTAGGAGCCTGAGGGGGCCCAAAGACCCTTGTGCCACATAAGAAGACACTGGTACTATACAAAGTTCATACAGGTCAAGTTACATCTCTGGCTGGAGGGAAGGGGTAAGGTCAAGAATTTGGCAAGGGGCAGGGGATGGCTTTGTGCCCCTGGCCACAAAGCACTGAGGGAAGGGGACCAAGCTGAACTCTTGCACCAGGGCACATGAGCCTTTAGCTACGCCCCTAAATATTATATTATACTCTATACAAGTAAGAAGAAGGACTTGCATCTACATGTGCTAGAATAGAATCTGTGGTATGATCTTGGTACTGCCATTCTGACAGTAAGGAGACACCAGGAGACTGCAGCCTAGACTACAAAACCTTTGAAGATAATAATGCATCTCCTGATGTTCATGTTCAAGCTGACAATCCAAGCACAACTTTGGTTGACCATTTGTAGTATTGCATGGTCCCGGCCTAAGACTTCTCAGAAAACTGTTGTGCCACTCTTGTGCAACCACAAAAGATCTGCAGCAGTTCACAGAGGAGGCCATCTTAAAAGTCTATACAGGCAGAAAATTTTAAGAAGATCCAGACAACATGTAATGTCTATGGTCAGCTGTAATCCTGCCATCTCCATCTATCTCATTATACAAGGATAAAACATATAATACTGGTGGATAAAGCAAGACTGAAGACAAGATCTTCACAGACTTCTACAGATCATAGGGAATATTTCATGAGACCTTATCTCCATCTACCTGATCATTCTGTGGGACATTGTGATATTCTTCTGAACCATCCTGTAGAAGAAGAGGACTGGGACATCTCTCCGGTGTTCTTATCTCTTCCTTTACTGTAGGAAACACATCCAGTGACTGAATTCATTCCTTACATACAGATAATGAGAGGTGTACAGTGTGTATTTAGTCATGTCTATTACCTGGTGATATGAGGGGCCGGGGATCCTCCATCATGATGTCCTTATATCCATCTACCTGAGCATCCTGTGGGACATAGTAATGTTCTTCTGAATTATCCTGTGGAAGAAGAGGACTGGGACATCTCTCCGGTGTTCTTCTCTCTTCCTTAACTGTAGGTGTTGCAGAATCAGGATTAGATTGGATGATCAGCCATGTTGTCTTAGGTATACATCTTGGGGCACATTTATTAAGACCTGTGTTTTAGGTGCAGGTCTTAACAAAGCTGGCGGTGGTTCCGCGGAAGTTATGAAGAGGCGCAGGCCTCTCCATAACTTCAGGGCTACCAGCACCAGTTCAAAGAAGGCTTCCAAGTTATCTTACAGTTAGACCTTTTTCTAGACCTGAAACATTTGTAGAAAATGGTAAATGAGACAGGCCTGCCGGCCCGTTCCCTTCCCCGCCCACTCCACGCCGACAATTGTAGACCTGCTGCCCCCCCCCCCCCCCCATTGCACCGACATCTGCGCCTGAAATATGTCTAATTTAGGCTTATTTCAGAATAGTAGAGGACCCCCCTTGTGTTTACACCTCAAAATGGAGCTTAGCTAAAGAGTTAATCACCATTTTGAAGTGAATACTGAGTACTTTTAGTACTAAGTACTTTTGCTGAGAAAATAGAGGCCTTTAAGTAATCGATTAAAAATGTTATGATGGAATGGTGACCTTTAGAAAGTAGATAATATTTGCACTAGAAGTGGAAGCCTTGGCCAAGATAAATGTATTTGTCTATTAAAACTAACCATTTGCATGTTTATGATCAGGATCGATCCTCGGTGTTGGACCGGTGATAAATGAAAGAGCCGATCCTGGCATTATGGACCATGGGGCTCTTTGGAAAGAACAATGGAGATTGGTACTTGAATTGGAGAGGATTAATGGAAGGCCCCAGGAACTAATTATTTATGCAAGAGATCGTGATAAGGAACTTTTATCCAATTAGAAGTTGTTGTCGGTGTAACTTGTGTAGATCTATGGTTACGTATGATAATGATGGAATGATGGAAGTCTACGTACAGCGACACACTGCGAAAAACTGGAATTAAAATATTAATTATTCCTTTGTTCTCTGAGGTATAAAGGACGGTGTCCAGGACTTATAACAGAGCGCTGCCTTTTACCACGGCTGTAATTCACTTCCATTTACCTCTTATGCCATAATCTGCCTACATTTTACATTGACTTCTATGAGGTCTTGCTGCTCTTCAGATTTCCATCAGAGATTTTAAGCCAAAACCAGGTGAGACTCTAAACACAGAACAGGTACAGATTTTCCCCTATACCTTATGCCTGTGGAGGCTCAAATCCTGGTTTTGGCTCACAATCACTGATGGAAATCACTGACAAAGCACTGACGTGTGAATGAGGCTTAAACAAAAGAATCTTCTGAAGAAGAAGTTGCTTCAAGAAGTTTGGTGTTGTTGTGGCCAATTTCCAACAGTAGGAAACACATCCAGTGACTGAATTCATCCCTTACATACAGATAATGAGAGGACTTGTGTATTTAGTCATGTCTATTACCTGGTAATATGAGGGGCCGGTGATCCTCCATCATGACGTCCTTGTACAGATCTTTGTGTCCTTCTAAATACTCCCACTCCTCCATGGAGAAATAGACGGTAACATCCTGACACCTTATAGGAACCTGACAACACAATGATAGTCATCACCCAGATCCCTTCATAGCGTTCCTGTATAATGTCCCAGCATTCCCAGCAGTGTCACCTCTCCAGTCAGCAGCTCAATCATCTTGTTGGTGAGTTCTAGGATCTTCTCTCTATTGATTTCCTCATGTATCAGGGGGTGAGGTGGAGACTCCATGATTGGGCTCAGGGTTCTTCCCCATCCTTCAGACATAGGGGCCTGACAGCGCTCACTAGAGGTCTTCTTCACTACTGTGTAGTCCTGGTTATGGAGAGACACAGTAATAACTATCACTCCATACATCTCCAGAGTCCCTCACCTCTCCAGTCATGTCCATCTGTTAGTAACATAGATAAGATGATGTAATGTGACATCATCAGAATCTCTCACCTCTCCAGTAAGCCGGAAGAGGATCTCTAGGGTGAGATTTATTATCCTCTCCGCCATCTTGTCCCTGTCCATTCTTGATGGGTCAATCGGGAGAAGGGTCTTATATAGAAGATCTCCACTGAGCGGATCCTATATTGTAGGAACCTGAATGGAGAGAAGATGAGAAGATGGAAAATCCTACAAAATCCCATGTCAAATACAATAACTGGAGATAAGAGGAGACATCGGAGGAGATAATAAAGTGTAGATGTTGTGTTATCTCTTTTTATATGGATCGAAACATGTGTGAGGTCAAGGCAGTTTCATGATATGTCATAAAATCCAATATATATAAAATACTAAACATAAGTTGATCAACAAGTCATAAAACTGGGAATAAAAAATATATAGAATAAAATGCAGACAGACCTGCAGAGCGAACTAACACCCCGGAATGAAGACCACATTAGCCCTTTTACATTACATGTGTCTATTTTATTCTAGATTTCTTTACTCCCAGTTTTATGACTTGTTGATCAACTTGGATGTTTAGTATTTTCTATATATTGGATTTTATAATCTACATCATTTGTAGGTTTCATTTTTTGGTATATAGAACAACTGAAAAACCGCAGGGTGTGCATTGTGAATGACTAGAATACTACAAAAACAGCCTGACACGGTCCCAGGTTCTGATATCAGCACAGCTCCGGATAAGGAGCGATTGGTCCCTCATTTTTATACTATTGCAACCACTGAGGAAGAAAACGTACAGTTCCGAAATGCGTCTAGTGTAACTGCGGTATTAATCCATCGAGTGTAATTGCGGCACCAACCTATTGAGAGGAATAACCGTATCCTTCATACCATTCCGGACACTGAAACAGCAGAAGTCGGCGTTCCCGTATCCCAACTACACACGCGCAAGTAAGTGTGCCGACACACGAGAGAACTATAGGATCCAGCAGAGCATCGAGATCAGAGGTCAGCGGAGGTCATCAATATCAGAACGGGGGAGGGGGGGTCTGACACCCAACACCCCCAGCCGATCAGCTGTATGAAGAGAAGGTACACGCTGTGCGCGCCTGCCGTCTCCCGTCTCTCTTCCGGCTTGCCATAGACATGACAGCGACGAGCAGGACAGGAGATGGTGCGTGCCTTCTCCTCATACAGCTGACCTGTTGTTGTGCATTTTCATACGTATACAATATTATCTAATGACATTATAATCAAAATGAATGCTCATCTCATTGCCTTTAAGAATAAGATCAGCCTGAACCAAAATTATATTATGTGGCTGAGGAAGCCAAGATGAGTTCATGGCAAGTTCAGTCTATATAAAAAAAAAAAAAATTGGGAACATAAATGGACATTGTATTTAAAAAGTTATTACTAAAGATATGAGACCATCTGGTAAGGAGTATGCCAACTCCCTAAAACATGTCTGTCTGGAGAGAACATGGTTACTTGATAAGGACTCATGTCCTTGGAGCACACCTGCTGTATGAGGTTCAATTTATATATTCATAATTATATTACATATATCTTTGCATGGTATATTTAGTTTACAACATATGTTAATCAATAATTCATATAATGTGTTATCTATGTGAAGCAATGTATCGATTTATATATATGTCATACTATGTATTTACCATTTTGAAGGTATTGTAGAAGATACAAAAACAAGTAAGTTTAAGTTAATTGGATTCCAAACAATAGTTATTCATGGATGTGGATAAATGAAATGTACAAGTTCCAATGCCAAGCATCAAAGCCGCTCAACCTATATTTCAAAAAGATAGGAGAAGACAGTCAACTCCAACAAGTCCAGGATATAGGTAATTAAAAGTGTAAGGAAAAGACCTTCCTCAGTGATTTATATGGAAAGGTCAAAGAGGTCCTGAGAACGTATTATTAGATATTTAATTTTAATGCTTAAAAGTTGTGATGTTCACCTACAGTACCGCAGTGCCATCTGGAGGCAGATGGGCAACATTATATTATTTCATTATTTGTCCTATACCATTTTAGGAGTTGAGATAACGTCATGAGGTTATTAGCAAGAGAAAAAAAAAGAGCTAGAGAAAAAGATCCATATATCCATTGATCCATCCATTCATTCAATCAATCAAAAAGAAAAACTTTACCAGAAGAAACTTGGATTATTCCTTTTGGATTACTAGGAAAGTTCTTCAGAACTGGTCCCATCTGAACTCTGTCTACCTTTGACCCGGTAACGTATATTCTGTTTACTACTCGTGATATTAATAAGATATTTATCTCGGTATATAGTCAAGAGTTCCCATATTGTGGGAATATATAGTGTTAGGTGCCTCCATAATGCTGATTATTCTCTTAGCAAAGATGCATATTGTTAATAGAAGATCTGACATTATTTGAAAAGAGGACAAAACCCTTGGAAAGTTATTTTCCCTAGTCTGATTACCGAGCTGAATATTTTATCATATTAATATCATATATTTTTGATTGGTCATAGGAAAACAGAGTCAAGGGATAACAGTTAATTTTCCTGTAAATCCGTGTTTTATTGTTATAGCCGGTTTGATAACAGAATATCCTAAGTTTCTCTTGGTATATAGAAACATAGAAACATAGAATGTGTCGGCAGATAAGAACCATTTGGCCCATCTAGTCTGCCCAATATATCTGAATACTATAGATAGCCCCTGGCCCTATCTTATATGAAGGATAGCCATATGCCTATCCCATGCACGCTTAAACCCCTTCACTGTATTTGCAGCTACCACTTCTGCAGGAAGGCTATTCCATGCATCCACTACTCTCTCAGTAAAGTAATACTTCCTTATATTACTTTTAAACCTTTGCCCCTCTAATTTAAAACTGTGTCCTCTTGTGGTAGTTTTTCTTCTTTTAAATATGCTCTCCTCCTTTACCGAGTTGATTCCCTTTATGTATTTAAAAGTTTCTATCATATCCCCTCTGTCTCTTCTTTCTTCCAAGCTATACATGTTAAGGTCCTTTAACCTTTCCTGGTAAGTTTTATCCTGCAATCCATGTACTAGTTTAGTAGCTCTTCTCTGAACTCTCTCTAGAGTATCTATATCCTTCTGGAGATATGGCCTCCAGTACTGCGCACAATACTCCAAGTGAGGTCTCACCAGTGTTCTGTACAGCGGCATAAGCACTTCACTCTTTCTACTGCTTATACCTCTCCCTATACATCCAAGCATTCTGCTGGCATTTCGTGCTGCCCTATTACATTGTCTTCCCACCTTTAAGTCTTCTGAAATAATTACTCCTAAATCCCTTTCCTCAGATACTGAGGTCAGGACTGTGTCAAATATTCTATATTCTGCCCTTGGGTTTTTACGCCCCAGGTGCATTATCTTGCACTTATCCACATTAAATTTCAGTTGCCAGAGTTCTGACCATTCTTCTAGTTTTCCTAAATCCTTTTCCATTTGGCGTTTCCCTCCAGGAACATCAACCCTGTTACATATCTTTGTGTCATCAGCAAAAAGAAGCACCTTCCCATCGAGGCCTTTTGCAATATCACTTATGAAGATATTAAACAAAATTGGTCCCAGTACAGATCCCTGTGGAACCCCACTGGTAACATGACCTTGTTTTGAATGTTCTCCATTGACTACAACCCTCTGTTGTCTGTCACTCAGCCACTGCCTAATCCACTCAACAATATGGGAGTCCATGCTCAATGACTGCAGTTTATTGATAAGTCTTCTATGTGGGACAGTGTCAAAAGCCTTACTAAAATCTAGATATGCGATGTCTACTGCACCTCCACCGTCTATTATTTTAGTCACCCAGTCAAAAAAATCTATAAGATTTGTTTGACATGATCTCCCTGAAGTAAACCCATGTTGTTTTTCATCTTGCAATCCATGGGATTTTAGATGTTCCACAATCCTATCCTTTAATAGGGTTTCCATTAATTTGCCTACTATTGATGTCAGACTCACTGGTCTATAGTTGCTCGATTCCTCCCTACTACCTTTCTTGTGAATGGGCACGACATTTGCTAATTTCCACCTTAGACATATATGAGTATATAAATATATGAGTATATGAGTCTGTTTGTTAAAAGTATGACACTGGTTGTCATGAATCAATAAATCATACTGTGCTGATCAGATAGGGGTGCGTTAGCCCCACCGTGTGGTACATTTTGGATGTTACGTTGTAACTTCATCATTTGCTTTACAGTTGTATTGTTTTTATATTCTTTGTTTTTATAATAAACGATTATATATTTTTGCATACAATTGTCCCTTTGTTTCACTGCTTGCACAAATCAAATTAAGATACTTGATAAAAAGAACTTAGAGGCGTTTTTTATGTCTGCCTGAAGGATAATATATTTTTATATTTTTTTATCCTCTCTTTTATATGAAGATTCTTTTTCATATAGAAGATATATGACATAAATGGAGGTCCGCACCGAGATCGAGTAATTCTTTAGTTGATTGTGCAAATAGTGAAAGGTTCCACATTTCTTTTTGGCTAGCCAGTGTGGTGTTACATCTGTGTATTGATTATTGATCAGAAAGATGGGTGTTACAGGCAGTGACCCGGGTAGTGACTATGCTACAGCAGGCAGTCCACCCAGCCCAACGCAGCTCATCCATAATGTTGTTGAATATATACACTCACGGAACAAAATTGATAAAGATATAAATGAATGGATTGATGAGCTACAGGAAAAAGCCAAGGAAGAACGTGGGGATATATGGCAGTTAGGTGGCATGGTTGAAAGATACCTGACATATATTGATGTGTTGCAAGATAAAAACAAAAAGGACCAACACCTTTTTTGCACATTGCCACCTGTATTATATGCATTACTGGCGGTCAGTACTCACTCACAAAAGAGAAGGGTAATCTGTGCAGGAAATGGAGATCTATGTAGCCCAGCTAAAAGCAAATCTCAAAGTCGCAGAGACCGAGATTAAGGACTTAAAATACAACCTTGATCTCAGCCATGATGCATATCAAAGGGCAAAAAGTGACTTAGAGGAGTTACATCTCCGGCATTCCAAAATTCAGCAGGCAGACAAATCAAGCCATACTATAATTGATATTGATCAAGATCCGTCTGATACTGAGGGATTTCCAGACCCCCCAAATCTCACGCCCCAACATCTAGACATGTCGTCATATGCTCTTAAAGTAGACTGCATTCCAGACCACAAGCCACCAAGAAATGATGGCATGATTAGACAGGAGGCATTAACCCAATTAAAACGGGCATTCCAAACTGTAACCACCTTACTAGGTGCCAGCGACATAGAAGCCCCTAGAAGTTTCTCTCCACACATTCCCCTGGAGAGAGATGCAAGGGTTAAATCCCCTGCACCATATGTGTCTCATGGAAGTGATCAAAGTGCATATAATTCTGACAGTGATACAGGAAAGCGTGTGTCTTATTCCCTACCACGCAAGCATGAATTTGCCCATAAGAAAGATCAGGGTCCCAGGCGAGCAACATATGCTGAAGTGGTCTCTAGAAAGAAAAATCCTCAGTATTCAGAAAAAGATCAGAGTTCCTCAAGCTTCATTAAGTTTCTGAATGCCACTGTGCCCAAGTTCTCTAAGAAAGGTTCTCCTCAAATAGCAAACCACTTAGAACTGTATGAGTCCACTATGGATTCTTTAAAGTTGTATTCTGATGTTGACAGGATCAGATTCCTACCATGGGCATTTGATGACAGGTACCGTCATTATTTTACTTCCTTTAGGGATAGAGGAATTCAAAATTGGCAAGATGTTTTGCATGAAATTAAACTAGAATTCGGACCTTACCGAACCATTACTGCTGCAAAACGTGAGATATATAAGCTTACATGTAGGCCCAATCAGAGCCCCCGTTAATTCCTCTCTGTCCTTAAAAATGCCTATGGATTAGCATATAGGTCCCCAAATTGGGAATCTGAAGAGTTTAAGCAGCTGTTCTATGATGCAATGTCAACCCAGATCAAACTTAGCCTAGCTAGAGATCTTGATATTGAAGCTCCCTTGGATAGGTTGGTGACGGCTGCCACCACACTGTATAATATCAGTGAGTGCCATGAAACAGGTGAGAGGAGGTTCAAAAAGTCCCCAGAGCAAAATGTAGCTGAAGCTAAGGTAAACCCTAGCTTGGGATTTGAAACGCAGCCACGTAAATACCCTCAATCAACAGGACCTGTCCAACAAACCCAGCAACAACAGGTAGGACCCAAACAGATAAAACCCCAAAATCTCAATGGGTCAGAGGGAGATAATTCTGGTGCTGAAAGGTCTAACTACCGTCCCCATTACAATAGAGGCCCCCAGGGATCTAGGCCCTTTAACAATAGAGGGGGGTACAGGAATTGGAACAACAGGCCCAGACAACAAAGGGAAGATAGGCAGGAACCCTCAAGTTCACCTAGGAGTAGGTCACCCACCAATAACCAGGCCGCCCCACAAAATCAAAATGTACGCAAACCAAACAGGTTTGATCAACTGGCTGAACAAATGACCCAGCTGTATGACATTGTAAGTAAGTTGTCCCAGGGGTCCCAAGGAAAACAGCCTGAACCTTTTTTAGGGGCAACTCCAGGTCCCAGCTCAGCCCCATAAAACAAATAGGGCAGGGTCAGAGCCCAGGCCAACGCAAGGTAATCAAGGTGGTTGAGGAAGAATCTAAATTGACTTCTAATCATATTTTGCCTTGCAGTGCTCCTGACCCTAAAGTTGGGGCCAGGGAGGAGGTGTCTAATATGTTATCTATTTTGCAGACTAATCTTGTCGATCCATACAATCCTGTGTCTTCTCCAACAAGTGATCCTATCGTATCAGCGTCAGGCTGTGAACCGTCTATAAACTGTGACTTAGTCCAGCTCTCCCCTAAGGTGGGGGCTACTACTCCTGCTCCCTGCAGCAGGAATGTGAAGGATTCACCAGAGTTCGCGACGCTGCAGAGAGGTCACGCTCTCAGAAAACAGGAAAAGAACACTCACCCTAACTTTTTATGCGATTTGTTTCAGGTCAAAGGCCGATATTTAGTGGACTCCCACCTTCAAGATGAACATATCGGGCCGATCAGGGGTTTAATTGATACAGGATCACAGGCAACTATCTTATCACATAGTTATTTCCAACAAGTTATGAATTTAACAGCAAAGAGACCGAGATTGAAATCATTCGATGGCTCTCTGATAAGTGTAGGTGGAGACACTTTGCAGGTAAAAGGTACATCATGGTTGACATTCAAAATTGGCAAGAAGACAATTAAACACCCCACACTGATTGTGGACCTTCCATATGATCGGCTGATCATAGGAATTGACCTTCTGAAAAGGTTAAGCTCCATAATAGACTTCATTAATGAAGCAGTCTGGACTCAGGTAAAGGCACCCATTGCCTATGATTATTCTTGCAATGCACAAACACAACACAGTTGTCATGTGATTGAAGAAAGGCCTAACTCTGTTGAAGTTCATTTTAGGAACAGTCAAACGCCGGATGTCACGATCCTGAAAAATGGTAAGCCCGAGGAAGCTGTCAACGGTGCCGCCCATATCATTACTATCCAGAAGGACAGAATCGAGAAGATAACCCTGGATGAGGATGTATTGACTATTTCCCTTGAAAGGGGAAATCACAAAGTCGCGGACCTGGCCAAATATACTCAATCCATGGTACAGATTGAAAGGGTCAATGACAATTTATTGATTCCCATACAGGTGAACAATATAGCCCGGGTGAAATATGCCAAGTTGGATCTGAAATCCGAAGCCAGCTACATAAGCTTAGGACTCTTAAAACAGGTCACCAATCCTAAAATGATAAAAAATTCCTCCCCACAGGAACAATGGGTTCATGATCTGGATGGAGATTCCCAGAGTCATAATGTGGTTGCAAAATGTCTTTTGTCTATCTCCATAGGAAGTAAGACCACAGAACACGTTTTCATCGTGCTGAATGAACCACGGCATCAGATGTATATGGGTAATGACCTTCTACACCGATTTGCCGTGCAGATTTATCTGGTAAATAATACCCTCTGGTCCAGATTACCGGGAGACCCAGAGGGATTCCAGGATGTGAAGCAGGCCTTGAGATGGGGACAACAGATGCCCTATGCCGTGAGTATCATGGTTGCCGAGGAGATTAAAATCCCTGAAGGATGCAAACCATTTCTTCTTCCCATTCAAGTGAAAAAGAGACAAATTCTGAAGAACGCAGACGCTTTGATCTGTTTGTCCAACCGAATGCAGAAACTCGGCCGACAGGTAAAACCCACTCCTATAATTAACATCCATCAGGATCCATTGCACCTGATAATCCATAACATGGCTCCCCATAGCATATCCTTGCAGAAGAACACAGTAATTGGTCTAGCAATGGATTCGGAATATTATACTTTTGGGTTCCAGAATGATGTAATTGGACTTATTCCTGATGAATACCTAACAGAAGAACAAATATTGGAACAATGTTTTTCCTCAACACCTGAGGGCTTATTCAATATCCACTCTGTTTATCCTTTCAGTTCTGAAGAAGGTACATGCCACATCGAAGAGTCATCATTGGTTTTCAACCAGGAGATCGATGAAAAGGAGTACGAGTCATGCCAACAAGGAAAGGATAAGGTACGCTATACCCAAAATGATTTAACCAGTGAGCTTGAAGAAACTTACGAGTTAAGTCAGCCTGAAATCTTTCCAGAATTTCAGGAACGGGTGGAAGAGCAAATCTCTATAGCTAACGCGTGCTCCAATGAGTCAGAGCGTCAACAGCTAAAGGAGCTCTTCACAGAATTCCAGGACATGTTTGCCAAGGATTCTTATGATTGTGGGAAAACAGACCTGCATGTCGCAAGAATCCAGACAGATCCTGATGCACCCCCTGTCTTTGTCAAACAATACCGACTTCCGCTGGCGGCTTACGAGTCCCTATCGGAAATCGTCAAAAACCTGGAGAAGAGGGGCATCATCCGTCCAGTGCACAGCTCGTTCAACCATCCTATACTTGGAGTCCTCAAACCCAACGGTCAATTTCGTCTTTGCTCGGACCGAAGACAATTGAACGAACGTGTTTACATGTCCGGATGGCCCGTGCCATACATTGACCAGTGTTTGGCGCAAATTCAAGGATCCAAAATTTTCACCGCCCTTGACTGTGCACAAGGATATTGGACGATTAAAGTGGACGAAAGGGATCAGTACAAACTGGCCTTTACATTTGGAAAGACACAATATGCATGGACCCGACTACCCTTCGGGTACATAAATGCGGGCCATGAATTTGCTGTGTTCATGCATAAGGCAATGCCTGATGCCACTGAACGAGGTACCTTATCCTATGTGGATGACATCCTAATCAAAAGCACAACACTGTGGGGGTGCCGGATGTCGAATCCCCACCAATCCGATACTGATGACCTATCTTGAGGATAGATCATCAATAATAAAAGCCCGGAGAACCCCTTTAAAAAGCAGTTTGGGAAATTTGCGTAAAAATTATAAGAATTGTTTCTAAACTTCTAATCCTGTTCTAAAAAAATAAAATTACATTTACAGAAGGAGGAACATAAAGTAGACATATGGGGGGATGTAAAGTAATAACTAGTTTACGAGGTATCACTATCTGCTGGAAAAGCTGAGAAATTAACATTTTGAAAACTGTGAATTTTTCCAAAAATTTTCTGAAGGGGTTAATACAGGGAAATCTAACCGCAGTTTGTCCGTCATTTCACCATCACACATAATAAAGATGGCGGTTTGATACCTACAGGTGTAGAAATGGGTCTGCACGGCTGATCGGTGGAGAAGACTTCTGGAGGGTCAGGATGCGGACTCTGACACCGGAGGGACTGAACTAAGAAATCCCAAAAATTCCAGAATCTCTCCATTTCCCCGGGTCATTCTGCCCTTCTCCAATATGGAGCATTATTACTACTCATCATGTGCGCATGCGCTGCACTCTGCTTGGCTCCTCCTCCCCTGTGCTGGCGTGGTGAGCACAAGACCACCGCTTCCTGCGTGTCCTCTTGTCGCCGGGGACAGGGTTTCCTTCCTTCCTGTACGCGCATGCGCCACATAAATAAGTGGTGAGTATTATATTATACACTGATATAAAAGGTTTCTCGCACACAGCAGCACCAACCCCAAGATGAAGGCAGCAGCTGAAACGCACGTCGGGGAGGACACATCCCCTACAGATGTCTGTCATATCTGTTGGTGATTTTACTATTGTTTATTTCAGTCACTTTACTTGTGAATTTCCTTTCGCCGTTCTATGATTTCTGTCTCGTCAGCGCCTCACACTGGAGACCTGCGCACTTCTTCTCCATTATTAGTAATTCTCTATTTATTTATATCTTTTTGGAGCCGTTATATCATATTTATCATCTACGAGCAGAATTACCGGCTTCACACCGCCCCCCCCTAACAGCGTCCTCCACAGAGACCCCCCTAACAGCGTCCTCCACAGAGACCCCCCTAACAGCGTCCTCCACAGAGACCCCCCTAACAGCGTCCTCCACAGAGACCCCCCTAACAGCGTCCTCCACAGAGACCCCCCTAACAGCGTCCTCCACAGAGACCCCCCTAACAGCGTCCTCCACAGAGACCCCCCTAACAGCGTCCTCCACAGAGACCCCCCTAACAGCGTCCTCCACAGAGACCCCCCTAACAGCGTCCTCCACAGAGACCCCCCTAACAGCGTCCTCCACAGAGACCCCCCTAACAGCGACCTCCACAGAGACCCCCCTAACAGCGACCTCCACAGAGACCCCCCTAACAGCGACCTCCACAGAGACCCCCCTAACAGCGACATCCACAGGGCCCCCCATAACAGCGACATCCACAGGGCCCCCCATAACAGCGACATCCACAGGGCCCCCCATAACAGCGACATCCACAGGGCCCCCCATAACAGCGACATCCACAGGGCCCCCCATAACAGCGACATACACAGGGCCCCCCATAACAGCGACATCCACAGGGCCCCCCATAACAGCGACATCCACAGGGCCCCCCATAACAGCGACATCCCCAGGGCCCCCCATAACAGCGACATCCCCAGGGCCCCCCATAACAGCGACATCCCCAGGGCCCCCCATAACAGCGACATCCCCAGGGCCCCCCATAACAGCGACATCCACAGCGCCCCCCATAACAGCGACATCCACAGCGCCCCCCCATAACAGTGTCATCCACAGCGCCCCCCCATAACAGTGACATCCACGGTGTTAAATAAATTCGGCCACAGATCTCACACTGCCAACATACAGAGGGTGAAGCCCCACATCATATACATTTCAGTTCAGCCCGGCCCAAATTAATTTAACCCTTTAAAAACATCAGTTACTTATAGAAATCGGTGACATTGTCCATCTGTCCACTTTGCTGCCAGGTCTTGTGCCAGAACCTGTTTGGGCTGAACTCCCCTGTATATGGTGCGGGCACCACCCTCTGTATGATACCAGTGTGAGATCAGTGCCCGAATCCATTTCAGTCTTTAAATCACACTTTTCTGCCCATTTTGTGCCCGTCTTTTGTATTTTAATGCCGCTTTCATCTGATTTCCCCTCGGGACGCTCACTGCAACTTCTGAATAAGAAACCAACTTCAGCCTCGTGTCCTGTATTTATATATCCTTGGGGGTGTGATCCTCTTCTTGTAGTGCCACTCATTTTTATCCAGTCATATTTTTAGTGATTTTTAGAAAAGGATGAATTTTTATGTTTTGCTTGTTCCAATCCCCGGCTCCAGTCCACGTCTCTGAGATCTCCTGGATATGTCTTCTATATAACGCCCCCTGCTCCAGTCCACGTCTCTGAGATCTCCTGGATATGTCTTCTATATAACGCCCCCTGCTCCAGTCCATGTCTCTGAGATCTCCTGGATATGTCTTCTATATAACGCCCTCTTTTCCAGTCCACGTCTCTGAGATCTCCTGGATATGTCTTCTATATAAGGCCCCCTCCTCCAGTCCACGTCTCTGAGATCTCCTGGATATGTCTTCTATATAACGTCCCCTGCTCCAGTCCACGTCTCTGAGATCTCCTGGATATGTCTTCTATATAACGCCCCCTCCTCCAGTCCACACCTCTGAGATCTCCTGGATATGTCTTCTATATAACGCCCCCTCCTCCAGTCCACGTCTCTGAGATCTCCTGGATTTGTCTTCTATAGAACGCCCCCTGCTCCAGTCCACGTCTCTGAGATCTCCTGGATATGTCTTCTATATAACGTCCCCTCCTCCAGTCCACGTCTCCGAGATCTCCTGGATATGTCTTCTATGTACTGTCCCCTCCTCCAGTCCACGTCTCTGAGATCTTCTGGATATGTCTTCTATATAACGCCCCCTGCTCCAGTCCACGTCTCTGAGATCTCCTGGATATGTCTTCTATATAACGCCCCCTCCTCCAGTCCACGTCTCTGAGATCTCCTGGATATGTCTTCTATATAAGGCCTCTGCTCCAGTCCACGTCTCTGAGATCTCCTGGATATGTCTTCTATATAACGCCCCCTGCTCCAGTCCACGTCTCTGAGATCTCCTGGATATGTCTTCTATATAACGCCCCCTGCTCCAGTCCACGTCTCTGAGATCTCCTGGCTATGTCTTCTATATAACGCCCCCTGCTCCAGTCCACGTCTCTGAGATCTCCTGGATATGTTTTCTATATAACGCCCCCTGCTCCAGTCCACGTCTCTGAGATCTCCTGGCTATGTCTTCTATATAACGCCCCCTGCTCCAGTCCACGTCTCTGAGATCTCCTGGATATGTCTTCTATATAACGCCCCCTGCTCCAGTCCACGTCTCTGAGATCTCCTGGATATGTCTTCTATATAACGCCCCCTGCTCCAGTCCACGTCTCTGAGATCTCCTGGATATGTCTTCTATATAACGCCCCCTGCTCCAGTCCACGTCTCTGAGATCTCCTGGATATGTCTTCTATATAACTCCCCCTCCTCCAGTCCACGTCTCTGAGATCTCCTGGATATGTCTTCTATGTAATGTCCCCTGCTCCAGTCCACGTCTCTGAGATCTCCTGGATATGTCTTCTATATAACGCCCCCTGCTCCAGTCCACGTCTCTGAGATCTCCTAGATATGTCTTCTATATAACGCCCCCTCCTCCAGTCCACGTCTCTGAGATCTCCTGGATATGTCTTCTATGTAATGTCCCCTCCTCCAGTCCATGTCTCCGAGATCTCCTGGATATGTCTTCTATATAACGCCCCCTCCTCCAGTCCACGTCTCTGAGATCTTCTGGATATGTCTTCTATATAACGCCCCCTGTTCCAGTCCACGTCTCTGAGATCTCCTGGATATGTCTTCTATATAACGCCCCCTGTTCCTGGCTTTTGTTGCACCTGAGGAAGGCCGCCCTTGAAATGCATTGTATACTAGAACCAACCTCTTGTGATTTGTATTTTATGTTATTATCTTTAAGCTGGTGTCCTGCCCCAGAAGCTGCGTCTTTACTTCCTGCTTCATGTTCTCTGGAATTTGTAGATTAGGCTGAGTTCACACTTCAGTTATTTGATCAGTTATTTCCATCAGTTATTGTGAGCCAAAACCTGGTGTGGGAGAAAAACACAGAACAAGTGCAGATCTTCCCATTACACCTGATCTCTGAGTAGCTTCACTACTGGTCTGGGCTCAATAACTGAAGGAAATAACTGAAGTGTGAACTTGGCCTTAAGGGCGGATGGAGCCTTATATGTGTGGATGTGATGAGTGTTCCACTTACCTGGGGGCAGGCGTGTCCTCCTCTGACAACCCTTCACTATGGAGCCTCCTGGGCTGTAATTTCTACCACCATGCAGGAGTCGGGCTCCAGGCTGTGCTGTAGGAGAAGGTACAGGACCTGTGATGATGTCATGACCATGTGACCAGGTGTGGGCGGAGTCAGGCTGTGCTGCAGGAGAAGGTACAGGACCTGTGATGATGTCATGACCATGTGATAAGGTGTGGGAGGAGTCAGGTTATGCTGCAGGAGAAGGTACAGGACCTGTGATGATGTCATGACCATGTGACCGTGTGTGGGAGGAGTCAGGCTGTGCTGCAGGAGAAGGTACAGGACCTGTGATGATGTCATGACCATGTGATAAGGTGTGGGAGGAGTCAGGTTATGCTGCAGGAGAAGGTACAGGACCTGTGATGATGTCATGACCATGTGATCAGGTGTGGGCGGAGTCAGGCTGTGCTGCAAGAGATGGTACAGGACCTGTGATGATGTCATTACCATGTGATCAGGTGTGGGAGGAGTCATGGAGATCACATGACCAGGATTATCCGCTCTGTGTGTGAGACTCTATTGTGCTGTGTGGAATTCCAGTCTGTATGTAGCAGAGCTGTAAGCCTGTAATGTTTGTAGAGATGAGCTGTATCCGTGTAATGTCTGTGTAGTTGAGCTGTATGTGCATACAACCAAGCTGTTTATGTGTAATATGCCTCTAAAGAGTTCTATCAGTGTGTGCAGCAGAGCTGTGTATGTGTAATGTTCAGTTACTACAGCTGAGTTTTTGTCATGTCCATGTAGCAGAGCTGTGTATGTGTAATGTTCAGTTACTACAGCTGAGTCTTTGTCATGTCCATGTAGCAGAGCCGGCGATGTAATCTGCTGGTATCGGGGCTCTGTGTGTGCTCAGGAGATGTTTAGGGGTAACTCTGTCCCTTTTCTCCATATCAGTTATTAGAAATGATGTCAGCGATATCTTATGTCGGGGCAGATGTAGGATTTCCGCTGTGGGGGAAAAGGAGGAATAAACTTCTCTTCTGTTATTCCTAGTGTTAGCACATAAATGGCCGCGCTGTGTCTTATCGCTGGGGATTTTCTTTGTAGTTGATTTGAGCTTGTCTGCTGCTCCATTCCAATGGGGGAACATGGGTCCCGATCTCATGACTGGCAGGGGCCCCCAGCGGATGGACCCCTACAATCAGTGGACAGGAGATAAGTTCCCTTGTTTCAGTCTTGTATCATTGGCTGAATTTCAAAGATGAGATTTTAGTCTTTGGAGAAAAAACGCATCCGGCGACGCGGGAGAACGGCGGAAATGTCGGACAGATTGTGATCGGAGGCAGGACCGGCTCGGAGAGGTAAAGCGGTGATTAGTGTGACGGGGGATGGGGAGAAGGCGGGAAGGTTGTCCTCAGTGACAGCGGTAAAGCAGGTTATGTGGGAAGAGCAGCGAGTAGTAACGTAGAGCGGCTGAGAGGACGGCGGCTCCGAGCTTCATCTAACGCTGCCGATGGTTTAGAGATAGAGGCACAGTCCTCAGCTGAGATGAGGGGTGTCAGACGGGGGGGGGGGGGGGGGCAGAGGGAGGTAAAGGTATGAAATAATTATTTGGGGTTGTGGGACAGAGAGGACGTAATAGAAGTGAAGAAGTCCTGCTGTGAGGAGGTGAGAGCAGACATGGAGCTGCTTCTCTGTAGGCCATGAAGTCTTCTTTGGGTGGGATTTCTTCTGGCTTCGTTCTGGACTCTGGAAGCCTCAGCTTTTCTGTTTGGTTTGTGTCGGGGCTGGGGATGGATTTGTTGGGTTCTGCTCTGTGGGAGACGCAGGGGTGAGAGCTTGTGGTGTTCTAGAAGACAGCGGCTGCATCATGAAGAGAAGATATGACCTGCGCTGATGACCTGGCCACCTACTTCAGAGACAAGATCGGTTACATCCGGCAGGAAATAATTTCCCAGCCCCCAACCAGTTTCGATCCTCCTCCCTCCCGCACTTCCATGTGCTCGACCTCCTCTGTTGACGCTATAACAGATGAAGAAGTCTTTAGGCTTCTCTCTGCTTCTCGACCCACCACCTGTAGCAGTGATCCTATCCCCTCACACCTTCTCCAGTCCCTCTCCCCGGCTGTCATTACCCACCTTACTACAATATATAACCTCTCTCTCTCTCGCTTCCCATCCTCTTTCAAACATTTTGTTATAACCCCACTACTAAATAAAACATCTTGACCCGACCTGTGCCGCTCACTACCAACCTGTTTCTAACCTCCCCTTCATTTCTAAACTTCTGGAACATCTCTTTTACTCTCTTCTACCTTCAGTCTGCCTTTCCCTCTCTCCACTCTACAGAAACTGCCTTTACTAAAATGTCTACTGATCTCCTGACAGAAAACAGGAATGGCGACTATTCTCTACTGATTCTTCTTGATCTCTCTGCAGCGTTTGATATGGTAGACCACAAACTCCTTCTCACCGTGCTCCACCTCATTGGCCTTAAGGACACTGCTCTCTCCTGGTTCTCTTCCTTACTCTCTGATTGCTTCTTTAGGGTCCATTCACACGTCCACAATTTCGTTCCGCATTTTGCGGAATGGAATTGCGGACCCATTAATTCCCATGGGGCAGCACGATGTGCTGCCCGGACACAGAATTGCGGGCCCGCAGTTCCGTATCCTCAAATTCTGTTCCTGAAAAAAATAGAACATGTCCTATTCTTGTCCTCAATTGCGGACAAGAATAGGCAAATTCTATAGTGCCGGCGATGTGCGGTCCGCAAAATGAGGAACGCACATTGCCGCTGTCCCCGTTTTGCGTATCCGCGGCTCTGTGGATCCGCTAAACACGTTGCAGATGTGTGAATGGAGCCTTAATGTATCATTTGCTGGCTCTGCTTCTTCTTATCTCCCTCTCGGTGTTGGAGTTCATCAGGGTTCAGTCCTAGGTCCTCTACTCTTCTCTCTCTACACCTCCCCGATCGGACAGACTATCAGATAATTTAGTTTTCACTACAATCTCTATGATGATGATTGGGGATAAAACATCCAAAGTTGATTTTCATAAAACTTAGTTCTAATACTGTACAGAGCAGGAGCTCCATACAGTATTAGAATGTATTGGCTCCGATGAGCCGAAGTTATTGCTTCGTGATTTGTACTGTAAAAAAACTTTCCCGAACTCCAGTTCGGTTCCAACTGATACGTTGGAACCGAACCCAAGTTCGGGAAATGTTTTTTCTGTTGGGCACAATTTGGCCATTCTCACTTAGGGGTGTACTCACGTTGGTTGCCAGCGGTTTAGACATTAATGGCTGTGTGTTGAGTTATTTTGAGGGCACATCACATTTACACCGTTATACAAGCCGTACACTGACTACTTTACATTGTATCAAAGTGTCAGATCTTCAGGGTTGTCCCATGAAAAGATAGAATAAAATATTTACAAAAATGTGAGGGGTGGACTGACTTTTGTGAGATACTGTGTGTATATATATATATACTGTAACAGGATTAGCTTACGGGACCGCCGTCTCCTGGGATAGACGGGCGCTATAGGCACATAAAACACAGTCCAGTCCAAGCAAGTATGGTGCAATTGGCCTTTTGGTTTTATTGACTTTTGCAGAAAAAGAATTAAACAAAACAGTTCAAAAGAAATGAAATACCTGGCCGTCTGGCCACTACGTCTAAACAGGCAGTAGTCCCTAACTACATGAAACTGAGCCTTGTGCGCAGCTCCATCAACAAAACACACTGTTGTTTTTCACTCACCCAGCAGGTTCTTCCCAAGAGCAGAGAGATCAGCTAGTGAGCTGTTTGCCCTTTTCTAGCACACTCAGGTTCCAGGGTGATTAGCCACAGTTACCCTGAATACCTGGAGTGGCTAATTGGAGCAGGACCCACCCAACTCTCCCTGCTCCAAGCAGCCAGGCCCTTCTAACCAGGTTTTATAACAAAACCCTTGCAAAGAGAAAACCTAGTTTTCCTTGCTGTCAACTCCCTGGCTGCTTTTTAGAACGTATAGGAAAGGAACCTAGGTGAAATGTAGACTCCTTCTACCACTTTCCCCCTGGTCCTGTCACATATCCTCCCCCCCTGTTTCGACCTTGGGGTAGGAACACTCTGTGCCCTTTAACAGTACATCCTGGACAGGGCATCGGCGTTTCCAAGCTGACGCCCGGGCCTATGTTCAACTGTAAAACTATAATCTTGAAGAGACATGAACCATCGGGTCACTCGCCTGTTTTTCTCACGGTTTTGGCACATCCATTTAAGGGGGGCATGGTCAGTTACCAATTTGAATGTTCTCCCTACCAAATAATACCTGAAAGCTTCTACGGCCCACTTAACTGCCAAACACTCCTTTTCTACAATGGAGTATTTCTTTTCATGTTCATTTAACTTTTTACTCAGGTATACTACAGGATGCTCTTCCCCAGCCCTTACTTGTGACAACACAGCCCCGATACCAACATCCGAGGCATCTGTTTGCACAATGAACTCCTTTTTAAAATCTGGTGTGACTAACACTGGGTGGGCACATAGAGCCTGCTTCAGGTTCTGAAAGGCCTGTTCTGCTTCCGTGGTCCATTTGACCATGGTTGAATCCTTCCTTTTGTAAGGTCTGTTAAAGGGCTCGCAATGCTGGCAAAATTTTCAATAAAACACCTATAATAACCAGTTAAACCTAGAAATGCTCTGACTTGTTTTTTGTTCAAAGGCCTTGGCCAGCTCTGGATGGCTTCCACTTTGTTTATTTGAGGTTTTATAACTCCTCGCCCAATCGTGTACCCCAAGTACTTTGCCTCTTCTTGCCCAATGGCACATTTTTTCGGATTCGCTGTCAAACCCGCTTCCCTAATAGAATTCAGGACGGCTTCTACCCTGGGTAGATGACTTTCCCAATCCGTGCTATGGATTATCACATCGTCTAAATAGGCAGCTGCGTATCTACGATGTGGTCTTAAAATTTTGTCCATCATCCTCTGGAATGTGGCCGGGGTTAGGGTTAGGGTATGTAAACCAAAGGGAAGGACTATATAATGAAAATGGCCATCAGGGACACTAAAAGTTGTTTTTTCTTTGGCCCCCTCAGTCAATGGTACTTGCCAGTAACCTTTTGTAAGATCTAATGTGGTAAAGAACCTAGCATTACCAAGCCTATCAATCAGCTCATCCACTCGAGGCATTGGGTAAGCATCAAACTTTGAGACAGTGTTCAGTTTCCTGAAGTCATTACAGAAACATATGGTGCCATCAGGTTTGGGAACCAAGACTATAGGACTAGACCAGTCACTATGGGACTCCTCTCTAACCCCTAACTGAAGCATTGTTTGGACTTCTTGGGAGACAGCTTTACGTCTAGCCTCAGGTATTCTATAAGGCTTTTGGTTGACTCTGACCCCTGGTTCAGTTACAATATCATGTTCAATTATATCTGTTCGACCAGGTAGCTCAGAAAAGACATCTTTATTTTTAAACTCCTTTGCCTCTTGGGTTTGAGATCCCGACAAAGTGTCTGCAATTTTTACCTCTGGTATCTCAAGGCTACATCCCTTTTTTCCACTGCTGTAAGCTGCTAACACCTCTCGGTCCTTCCAGGGTTTGATTAGGTTCACATGATAAATTTGGTAGGGCTTACGTCTACCTGGTTGGTGAACCCGGTAATTCAACTATTTCATAAGGTCCTTGCTATTTAGCCAAAAATTTTGTTTCTGCTGTGGGGACAAGGATTAATACCCTATCCCCAGGGTTGAAGTTTCTTACTTTAGCCGACCTGTTGTAAACCCGGGACTGACTCTCCTGGGTCTGCAGCAAGTGTTCTTTTACAATGGGCATTACTTTTTCAATCCTTTCCTGCATTTGGGACAAGTGTTCAATCACACTTTTGTAGGGTGTAGCCTCACTCTCCCAGGTCTCTTTGGCAATATCCAAAAGACCCCGAGGGTGCCGACCATACACTAGCTCAAAGGGAGAAAATCCGGTAGATGCTTGAGGCACCTCCCGTACAGAAAACATAAGATATGGTAAAAGAGAATCCCAGTCTTTCCCATCGTGTGCCACCACTTTTCTGAGCATCCCTTTTAAGGTTTTGTTGAACCTTTTTCGACTAGTCCATCCGTTTGGGGGTGATAAACTGAGGTACGCAAGTGAGTTATTTTTAACAGTTTACACAACTCTTTTGTAACCTTTGACATAAAGGGTGTCCCCTGGTCAGTGAGTACTTCTTTAGGTATGCCCACTCTAGTAAACATCTGGAACAACTCCTTGGCTATCACTTTTGCAGAGGTTTTCCTTAGAGGTATTGCTTCAGGATAGCGGGTAGCATAATCAAGGACAACCAAAATGTATTGGTGACCTCTGGCAGACCTAACAAGAGGTCCCACCAAATCCATTGCAATCCTCTCAAAGGGAGTTTCAATAATCGGGAGTGGCACTAACGGACTCCTAAAGGTCGCTACCGGGTTGTGTAATTGACACTCTGGGCATGAATCACAGTATTCTTTTATCTCTTTATGTACCCCGGGCCAATAAAACCTCTGCAAAATCCGGTCTTTGGTTTTTTCATAAGCCAAGTGCCCTCCTAGCACATGTGAATGGGCTAGATCCATCACCTTTTGGCGATGCGAAGTTGCTCCACAACTTGTCCATTTTGCTCATCAACTCTATATAAGAGTTTATTCTCTATAGAAAAATGGGGAAATATTTTCTCTACCCCAGTTTCTTGAGGCACCCCATTGACTACTTTCACACTTTGCCATGCGTGGGTTAACGTAGGGTCCCTGAGTTGAGCTGTCCCAAAGTTATCATTGGAGACTGGCAAGTCAGGGAGACCAATTTCCGGGACATCATCAGTATCACCTGCAAGCACTGCTAAGGGAAAATTCTCGGTTTCACTCTGGGTCACCCCTACTGTTTGCACATTTTCAGGTTCAGCCAGGGGAATGGGATCTACAGCAGACCCACTTAAACACTTATCAAGCATATTCCACATTTGCTAAAACAGAGGAAAATCACACCCCACAATCACAATATGCAACAGACTGTTTACAACCCCCACTTCATGGGTTACTTTCCCGCACAGGGTTTTGAAAAAGACTATAGCAGTGGGGTACTCCTTTGTATCCCCATGTATGCAGATGACCCCCATCTGTCTCTTTTGCAGCTTCCTAGTCTTTACCAGGCTGCCATGCACAAGAGTCACTAGACTACCAGAGTCCAACAGAGCTTGAACTGAGTGTCCTTCAATCACCAAGCTGCAAGTTTGTCGCTCCATATCTTGGGTCGGCAAGGCAGAGTAGGCAGGTCCCGCAAACAATGACCTCCTCCGCCCACTGTCACACTCCATAGGCTCATCAGCCAAAGGACAGTTGGCAGCCACGTGGCCCAGTCCTTGACATCGCCAGCAAACAATGTTTTTGACCGCCCAAGGCTGTCTAGGGCTAACTGGCTTAAGAGGTCTGGCTAATAGGTCAGTCTCAGTTCCTACTTTACGGCCCTCCCTCGCCCCCTTTAGATTAGGAACAGTCTTACCGCGATCAGTAGAATTCTGGCTCCCTGGGGCCGGCCAAGTAGGAGAGAGGTCTTGGAGATACTCCTCGGTGTTCAGATACCGCTCCACTAGGGCGACGAGCTGATCCACATCCCTGGGGTCCGCTTGTCCCACACAGCGCTGTATCCGAACTGGTAGAGCACGAACAAACCGGTCCAGGACCACACTTTCCACCACCTGAGTGGCTGTAGATACCTCTGGCTGTAGCAATTTTTTTGCCAGGTGAAAAAGATCATACATTTGCGACCTCGCTAGTTTATCCACTTGGAAAGTCCAGTTGTGCACTCGCTGGGCTCTGACCGCAGATGTTACACCTAAGCGAGCGAGAATTTCTGCTTTCAGTTTTGGGTACTGTCTGGCATCCTGCTCACTCAAATCATAGTAGGCTTTCTGTGGCTCCCCACTCAGAAATGGAGCAAGGGTGTCTACCCACTGTTCGGCTGGGAGTTTCTCTCTTTCAGCGGCTCTTTCAAAAATGGTGAAGTAGGTCTCCACATCATCCCCTGCTACCATTTTTTGAAGGGAAGCTTGCACTCTACTCACCACAGAGATGGATTCCTCCTGGACATGGGGCCTTTCAGCCAGCACCGCTATCTGCTCCACCAGACTTTTATTAAGCGATTGCTGTTCTCTGAAACCAGCTTGCGTAGTCTCCATGAATAACCGATTGTTTTCCTGCTGGTTAGCATTTGCCTTTTGGAGCTGTATGTTAGCCTGGACCAGCTGTTTCAGCACTTCCTCCATATCTGCACTGTTTGTTTTTTTCAGAACAGCAGACTTAACCCAGGACATAAAACTTGCTGGATTTTTGTGCCCGCATCCTCCACCATATGTAACAGGATTAGCTCACAGGACCGCCGTCTCCTGGGATAGACGGGCGCTATAGGCACATAAAACACAGTCCAGTCCAAGCAAGTATGGTGCAACTGGCCTCAGCCAGTTTTATTGACTTTTGCAGAAAAAGAAATATTAAACAAAACAGTTCAAAACAAATGAAATACCTGGCCGTCTGGCCACTACGTCTAAACAGGCAGTAGTCCCTAACTACAGGAAACTGAGCCTTGTGCCCAGCTCCATCAACCAAACACACTGTTGTTTTCCACTCACCCAGCAGGTTCTTCCCAGGAGCAGAGAGATCAGCTAGTGATCTGTTTGCCCTTTTATAGCACACTCAGGTTCCAGGGTGATTAGCCACAGTTACCCTGAATACCTAGAGTGGCTGCTTGGAGCAGGGACCCACCCAACTCTCCCTGCTCCAAGCAGCCAGGCCCTTCTAACCAGGTTTTTTAATAAAACCCTTGGAAAGAGAAAACCTAGTTTTCCTTGCGTTCAACTCCCTGGCTGCTTTTTAGAACGTATAGGAAAGGAACCTAGGTGAAATGTAGACTCCTTCTACCACTTTCCCCCTGGTCCTGTCAAAATACTTAAATAATAAGTAATATTAATGATTATTTGCATATAAGATAGGATGTCCCTTATGTATTGAGTCTACATGGCATGGTATTGATTTTGTTATTCTGTTATTTGCACTTTTTACAATTTTGTCTTGAATAATTGGATTTGCATCTTTTTGTTTAACTTTCTGTTTGTAGAAGAGAAGAGAAATGGGCAATATTAGCCAGAAACGGGCAATTCCATTTATACGATGTTTCTCTCTTGGTGCAGCTCTGTGGCTATGAATAGCTGTGTGTGAATGCGTTGTTGAGTTACAGGAAAGTTGGGTACTTGTATGAAGGCAAGTAAAGCATGCGTGCATACTAACAATAAGTCATATTAATAGCAAGGAAAAAGTGACTGTATAAATTGAGGTAGTAAATGTGTGGAGAGGAACCACTTACATTTCTATAATGTTTTATGTGTGTTATGTAATGTGCAGGGGGTCATGTTTTTATTGGCGCTCCAAGAACTCAGATGTGCGTGTGACATGGGACCTTTATGTTCGCCTGTTTCTATGTCTGTGGACCGTTGGTCTGACCTCATACAGTTGTTAGGCCTGGGCCTTTTGCCATACCTCCCTCTGTCTCACCTGTCATATCCCCAGCATCTCCTGCCTCGCTGCCCGTTGCTGTCTCCACCAGATAGGGCAGGCGCGTGCCTGCCAGACGAATCCTTCGGCCATGCTGCCTCTGTGCTCCATCCCATGCTAGCGTTCCATAGGGGTGAGCGCCCGCAGCTTCCTGTCATTTATGATTCCAGGGGTGCGTGCTTCCTGCCTCCCAGCACAGCCCCTGGGTGGGGTTACAAGTATAAATAGCAGCTTCCTCTCCTAGGAAGTTACCTGAGCATTGAGAAACTACCAATAATAGCGAATGTGTTCTGTTCTGATCGTCTGTGTTTGACCCAGCCTGCTTGACCATTCTGTTTGGCTGCTGCCTGCATCGAATACCGGACCTGTCTGACCCTGAACCTGTCTGATCCTCTGCACCGCACTCCTACCTGGTACCGGCTTCTGATCTCTGGCTTGTCTCTGACCACGCTTCAGCTTCTGTCTCTGACAACCATCATTATCATCTGCTACCATTACTCCAGTCCTCTCTGCAGAATACCACTTCTCACCACCGTGTCTGCTATTGGACTCAGTTCACACTAACTGCGGTTCTAACCGCATCTTGAGCTATTTGAGTGTTACCTGTTGTCTGACTCAGTGAGTCAGCTGTCAGCCATGTTTACTGATCCTGTAGGTAGTGGTTCAGTTTCTCTCTTGCTGAGTTCTGTCTTCTCTCCTGGGAGAGTGCTGAATAACACCCTAGGGCAGTGGTTCTCAACCTTTCTAAAGCCGTGACCCCTTAATACAGTTCCTCATGTTGTGGTGACCCCCAACCATTACATTTTTTTCCTTGCTACGTCATAACAAATTTTGCTACTGTTATGAATTGTAATGTAAATATCTGATATGCAGGATGTATTTTTATTGCTACAAATTGAACATAATTAAAGCAGAGTAATTAATCACAAAAACAAAATGTTATATATTGTCAAATATTTATTTCTAAATTACAAATAAATGAAATTTTGTATTGAAACATGGTGTATAAATCAGTGGTGCTTCAAGTCCCCCCCAAATAAATAAATCAGAAGTGCTCAGGGTCCCCCAAATAAATAAATCAGTGGTGCATCAGGTTTCCCCCAAATAAATAAATCAATGGTGCTCAGGGTCCCCCAAATAAATAAATCAGCGGTGCTTCATGTCCCCCCAAATAAATTAAGCCTTGCTCAGCCAAATAATTAAAATAAAATTAGCCAGGCTCAATTAAATCATTGATGGCAGTGGTGCTCAGCGGCGGTGTCATTAACGAAAAAACTCGGACCTCAGCAGACAGGCGGCCCGACTTACCCGTCCAGACGTCAGGCTCCTTCAAGCACAGGCAGTGATAGGACATCACTTCCTGTGCGCCGCTGCCGTTGTGTGGGCGACTCACAATAGGAAGCCTCAGGCGACCCCCCGGAAAGGGCCGATCGACCCCCAGGTTGAGAACCGCTGCCCTAGGGGATAGTGGCTGCCATCCCTAGGTTGACACAGAGAATCTACAATATCTCTGGTTTGACCAATGGGTCCCACCCACTGGTCGTAACTGTACGCTCAAGCCATGGATTCCGCTGACTCATAACCTGACATGGCCAAAGTCCTATGTGAACTGCAACAACAGCGTACCATTCAGAAGCACGTAACATCTTATCTTCAGCATGTGACTGCTCATCTGGATTCCTTTTCTGCGGCTATTCAACCTCCACAGACTCCTATGGTCTCATCTGCCACTACTCCTGTGACTATTACTGCTCATCCTTATTCTGGTCCATGTTTGTCTCCTAAGTCATACAAAGGATTCCTGAAACTGTGCATCATCCTTATTGAACTTTTATGTTACCAATTTCCTTCTGAACATGCTAAAGTGGTATTTATTATTTCCCATCTAGAAGGAAAGTCCTTGGCATGGGCAAATCCTATCTGGGAGTGAGCCAGTCCCATCACTAACAATATTGCTCTATTTCTGGACTCATTTCGCAAAGTGATTGAACCAGATCATCTCTTATCTGCTTCATCAGCTCTGCCGTCCATCTGTCAAGGTGCACGCTCTGACAATATGCCATTGAATTCCGTACCTTATCCTCTAAACTGTCCTGGAATGAAAATGCTCTCATTGCTACCTTCTGGAAAGGCCTTAATGGCAAAATGAAGGATGAACTTGGCGGGAAAAAAGATTCCATCTGCTTTGGAAGCCTTAGTGACTCTGGCTACTAGAATCGACATCCGTCTGTCTGAAAGATCCCATGAATCTCTTAGAGAGTCTTCTTACAGAACACTTAAGCCCTGGGTGGCTCCGTCTTCTGTGTCGACTGTTGCTAAACCCATGCAGGTGAATCACATTAGGCTGTCAGATGAGGAAAGACGGCACCGTCTCTCTGCTGGTCTTTGCCTATACTGTGGTGGTTCCGGCCATCATGTCCCCAACTGTCCTAGGAAGTCGGGACTCCAGTGCATTGGGTCATTTTTTTAATTTTATTTAACTTTATTTTTATTTTGAAAGGTCATAAAATTAGTACATAGACCAATATTAAACACATCAGTGTATATAATATAGCAATCATAAATATCCTTATAACCCTCCCCCCCCATTGGCTGTCGTTCCCCTCAGTTCATTCAAGTGCAGCATACAATAAATACATTAGATATATCTAGATACAGTGGGGGAAATAATTATTTGACCCCTCACTGATTTTGTAAGTTTGTCCAATGACAAAGAAATGAAAAGTCTCAGAACAGTATCATTTCAATGGTAGGTTTATTGTAACAGTGGCAGATAGCACATCAAAAGGAAAATCGAAAAAAAAACTTTAAATAAAAGATAGCAACTGATTTGCATTTCATTGAGTGAAATAAGTATTTGAACCCCTACCAACCATTAAGAGTTCTGGCTCCCACAGAGTGGTTAGACACTTCTACTCAATTAGTCACCCTCATTAAGGACACCTGTCTTAACTAGTCACCTGTATAAAAGACACCTGTCCACAGAATCAATCAATCAAGCAGACTCCAAACTCTCCAACATGGGAAAGACCAAAGAGCTGTCCAAGGATGTCAGAGACAAAATTGTAGACCTGCACAAGGCTGGAATGGGCTACAAAACCATTAGCAAGAAGCTGGGAGAGAAGGTGACAACTGTTGGTGCGATTGTTCGAAAATGGAAGGAGCACAAAATGACCATCAATCGACCTCGCTCTGGGGCTCCACGCAAGATCTCACCTCGTGGGGTGTCAATGGTTCTGAGAAAGGTGAAAAAGCATCCTAGAACTACACGGGAGGAGTTAGTTAATGACCTCAAATTAGCAGGGACCACAGTCACCAAGAAAACCATTGGAAACACATTACACCGCAATGGATTAAAATCCTGCAGGGCTCGCAAGGTCCCCCTGCTCAGGAAGGCACATGTGCAGGCCCGTCTGAAGTTTGCCAATGAACACCTGAATGATTCAGAGAGTGACTGGGAGAAGGTGCTGTGGTCTGATGAGACCAAAATAGAGCTCTTTGGCATTAACTCAACTCGCTGTGTTTGGAGGAAGAAAAATGCTGCCTATGACCCCCAAAACACCGTCCCCACCGTCAAGCATGGGGGTGGAAACATTTTGCTTTGGGGGTGTTTTTCTGCTAAGGGCACAGGACAACTTATTCGCATAAACGGGAAAATGGACGGAGCCATGTATCGTGAAATCCTGAGAGACAACCTCCTTCCCTCTGCCAGGAAACTGAAAATGGGTCGTGGATGGGTGTTCCAGCACGACAATGACCCAAAACATACAGCAAAGGCAACAAAGGAGTGGCTCAAGAAGAAGCACATTAAGGTCATGGAGTGGCCTAGTCAGTCTCCGGACCTTAATCCAATCGAAAACCTATGGAGGGAGCTCAAGCTCAGAGTTGCACAGAGACAGCCTCGAAACCTTAGGGATTTAGAGATGATCTGCAAAGAGGAGTGGACCAACATTCCTCCTAAAATGTGCGCAAACTTGGTCATCAATTACAAGAAACGTTTGACCTCTGTGCTTGCAAACAAGGGTTTTTCCACCAAGTATTAAGTCTTTTTTTGTTAGAGGGTTCAAATACTTATTTCACTCAATGAAATGCAAATCAGTTGCTATCTTTTATTTAAAGTTATTTTTTCGATTTTCCTTTTGATGTGCTATCTGCCACTGTTACAATAAACCTACCATTGAAATGATACTGTTCTGAGACTTTTCATTTCTTTGTCATTGGACAAACTTACAAAATCAGTGAGGGGTCAAATAATTATTTCCCCCACTGTATATCTACGTGGCTCTGCGTGCAACTCTCCGATTCCTTCCAATATCCTCATAAATTTTAATTTGTTGAAGGTATAGACCCCACTCCCTTGAAGAGGGCTGGGAGACAGAACCCCAGTACTTGACCAATATAGCTTTCGCTACCATCAATCCTCTCATCCAGATCCGTCTAACCTGGGGGGGGGACTTCCGTTTCTGAACCATAGTCTCCAAAGATCACTATCAAGATCCCCGGGTTATAGTTCATTAAGGATTCCTTTTGTAGGGCAGAGAAAACCTCATCCCAATACTTTCTTATTTTACTGCAACTCCAAAGCAAATGGACATAGTTCGCATTAACATATCCACATTTAGGGCAGCAACAGTCCCGGTCCCTATTTTGGGGAAATTTTCCTTGGGTTTTGGGCGTATAGTACAGTCTATGGAGGATCTTAAATTGAATTAATCTATGTGCACTGGAAACTGTCGCCCTTCTCACATTCCTATAGATAGTGGGCCACTGTAAAGGAGGGCAATTCAACTCTTGCTCCCATTTACTTGGGCTTTTAAAAGGCGTTACAGTTGCCAGTGCCATTCGGAGTTTAGCATATAATCTAGATATTTTCACCTTCTCATCCTTCTGGGCGTCACAGTAATCGAAAAATATATTCTCTCGTGGAAAAATATGACCCCTATTCCTAGAGGCTTCAAATACATGTTTCAAACGTGCATACATAAATACCTCTAATGGTGAACTATCATTGAAACCAAATTCCGAAAGTGATTTAAAGCGACCTAAATGAAAAAGGTGAGACACCATATAGATGCCATTTCGTGACCAATAACCAAAATCTGTAATTTTGAAGAATTCCTCCAGCCCCCCGTTCCCCAACAGAGGGGTGAAAACAAACGGACCGGGGACTTTAAGGATCTCCTTCAGCCTGTTCCACACCCTCTGTAGTGAGCAAGGGATCAGCAAGGACTTCCTCATTCCCATAGACCCAGTTTCCAAACATGCAAAAATATTCTCTATTGGACTGTCGATAACTTTATTCAAATACCGTGAAAGTAAACTCTCTTTCCAATAACAACACCGCTGAATCTGTGCACAAAAATAATAACCTTGAAAAAAGGGTAGTGACAGCCCATCGTCTGCCTCCGACAACCATAGATATCTCTGCTTTATACGCACCCTCTTCCTGCCCCAAATTAGGTCGTTAATCAAGGTCTCCAATATATGAAAGAAGATATCATCAATCCAAATTGGGGAAGCACACATCGGGAACAAGACTATAGGCAAAATAATCATCCTGATCAATGCAATTCGATCTGTCTGTGCCAGTATCAATTTCCGCCAAGCGCCAACTTTGGTTCTAACTTTATTCAGAACTGGGGCCAAATTAAGCTCATAAAACCTACTTATAGGAACCCCGATCTTAACCCCCAAGTAATCCAAGGAATCATTAGGAGCCAAGACGCGGACTCGGCTCCCCACATCTACAGCTTTCCGGTTCAGCGGGAGGAGCGATGACTTTGTCCAGTTGATCATATAACCTGATAATTTACCATAATGTTCTATTACCTCTATGACATACGGAAGGATTTTCCAACCCTGATCCAGAAACAGAATCACATCGTCTGCATACAAACTTATTTTATCGCTCACTCCCGCCACCCCGAAGCCTTCTATACAATTCTCCAAACGGATCCGACAAGCCAACGGTTCAATAAAAAGAGCGAAGAGGAGGGGAGACAGGGGGCAACCCTGTCTCATCCTTCTCCGCATCATAACAGGAGAAGAACTCATACCATTGATATTGATAAATGCAACTGGCTGTTCATATAGCATTTGAGTCATTTCCAAAAATAGGTTCCCAAGGCCAAAATAAGACATCGTAGCCCAGAGAAAAGGCCATTTCATCTTGTCAAACGCCTTTGCGGCGTCTAATGACAGGATGGAGTGGTCCACACTGCCCCCAACAGACAAATTCAGATAGACCCTATATATACTCGTCTGTATTTGGTGGCCCGGGATAAAGCCCGTCTGGTCAGGGTGTACCAGATCAGCTATAACTCTCTTCAAGCAGTTAGCCAAAATTTTTGCGAAAATCTTATAGTCCGTATTTAGGAGCGATATAGGTCTATATGACCCCACATCGCATGGGTCTTTCTCCTTTTTCAAGACCAGGATAATTACTGCCTCTCTAAATGATGGTGGTAAAGAGCCAAGTGCGCAGGATTAATTAAAAACTTGTAGAAGAATCGGCAAGAGAGATTTGGCATGGTACCTATAGATTTCAAACGGCAATCCATCTGGGCCGGGAGATGAACTATACTTTAGGAACGGGAGAGTCGCTTGGAGTTCCTCCAAAAGGATGGGGGAGTCCAACATCTCTCTATCTTGGGTAGGTAACTGGGGGAGCGCCAATTGTTGAAGGTATTGATCCATGTCAGTACGACTAAACATAGACTCAGATTTATAGAGGGTAGAATAATATTTCACAAATTCCTCTCTAATCTCCTCTGCGGATCTCACCCCAATTCCTTGTGGATTCCTAATTTCTTTTATAGTGGTATCCTCTCTCTGGTTGGCCACCAAACGAGCCAAAAACCTGCCCGTTTTACCAGATTCGCAAAAACGGTGCTGGCCTTGAAATAGAAGCTTGTGTTGTGCTTTTTTATATAAAAGTGTCTTAAGCTGAGAATTAGCCTCCTTTAATTGACTGATGAGTTGCTCCTTATGACAGTCAATTAATGCGGCACGCAAACTCCTTATTGAGTCTGTCAGTTGTTTTTCCCTACGTCATAATTCCATTCTGAATCTATGGATTTTATTAAAGTACAGGCCCCTAATATGGGCCTTCAACGCGTCCCACACATAATGAATATGTGTCGAGCCTACGTTGAAGCCCCAAAATTCCTGAATATCCTGATCTACCCGGGATTGCTCCCCTATCACCTCAAACCAATGCGGGTTCAATTTAAAGGTTCTTCCTGAAGTTGGAGCCTCCACAAACACAATCAGAACTGGGGAATGATCCGAGATTCCATGAGGTTCGTACTTTATTCTCAGGACGCGACCGCACAGATCCCGACTTGCAAAGGCCAGATCAATATGGGACATGGACCCGTATGACTGGCTAAAACATGAGAAGATTTTTTTATTGCCGTAGAGGTGGCGCCAGATATCAACCAGCGCCAGCTCCTGGCACACAGCAGTCAAAGGGGACCCACTGTGACCGCGTCCAGAAAGCGAAGAGAACCGGTCCAGTTCAGGGTCAAGTACTGCATTAAAGTCACCTGCCACTAATAACGCACATTGATTTTTAGTAGATATATATTGGGCTAAATGGGAAAAAAACGTTGATTTAAATGGAGGGGGGATATAAATAAAAGCCAATATCACCTCCTGCCCTTTCCAATACCCATGAAGAAATACATATCTCCCTTCTTTATCAATGGCACTGTCTAGCGGTTGGAACTCCATCCCTCGGTGAATATATACACTAACCCCTCTTGCATAAGAGGAGTAACAAGCATGGTACTCCAGAGAAGCCCATTTCTTTTTCAATGTATGAATCCTATCTGCTGTTGCATGGGTCTCTAATAGTACCAGAATCGCAGGCAGATGTCGGACCACAAGGTCAAATACCACCGTCCTCTTCACTCTGTCTCCCAACCCTCTCACATTCCAACATAAAATGTTACACGGCATATCCTATGAGTAGAGGTATCCCCGATCTCAGCGGAGAGGCACGCACAGCCACGAAACAGAGAACGGCAGCCAATCCCTCCCTTAACCCCACCCCCCAAAAAAAACCCTGCATGGTTGATAAGGCATTTCACAATACTCATCAACCTCTCTCCTTCAACCAAACCTCCCCCCCACCACCTCCCCTCATTAACCTCCCTCCTCACCACCTCTTCATACTATTTCATAAACCCCTAGAATCCAGCCATTGCGCCACCTCCGCCTGTGTGGAGAAGAAGCGGACAGAGTCATTATATACCACTCTTAATTTAGCGGGATATAACATTGAGTACTTAATCTTAGCTGAGATCAGTCTTTTTTAAACCTCAAAAAAGGATCTTCTTTTACTTTGAGTCTCTCGGGAGAAGTCAGGGAATATTGATATCAGGTTGCTGTCAAAATGTGTTTCTGATACTTCTCTTTTGCGTCTAAGAACCCAGTCCCGGTCCTTTGAGCAAACAAATTTTGCTAATATTGCCCTAGGTGGGGCACCTGGAGGAGGTTTTTTAAAGGGTATTCTGTGGGCCCTTTCCACACAGAAGGAAGATGCATCGTAGTCTGGCCCCAAACTTTCTACCAACCACTTCTGGATAAATTTTGACGGATTATCCTGTTCTACCCCTTCTGGAAAGCCTACTAATCGCAAATTATGTCTACGTGATCTATCCTCCAGCTCTACCACTTTCCTTCTTAACCAAGTTTGATCTTCGTCTACTTCTTCTAATCTGTTCTTTTATACGCCAGAATACGGAGTTAACTGCAGTTTCCAATTCCTTCACCTTTAGTCTCAGCTTCGTCATTTCGTCTCTTATTATGGTAACATCCCCTTGTACTACTGCAAGGGAAGAGGCCAACTCTGCAACCGAGGTACTAGTAGCATTTACCACTCCCAGTATATCCTGCAGTTTATTATTAATGTTCTCAAAGCCTTCACTATGGGGAGAGCTGGTCTTTAATAAACCCTGTTCTAACCGGTCCGTGTTATCTAAACCTGACTCAACCTGAGGAACAGATCTCTGTACCCCTCCTCTAGTTTTGGGTGGTGGTGACTTCAAAAATGTATCTAATCGAGCCTGTGGGCTCCCCCCTGATCCACCTTTTGGAGAGGTCAAACCACCTGATTTACGGTATTTTGGCGGCATTTTTATATAAGTCAATATATTGTATCTATGTACACAGTTCCCACACAGCAATATCTCATATATATATATATATATATATATACAGAGCACCACCCATCAATATTAACAGGTACACATAGGAAAGAGATACAGATACTGGTTAGATATACACAACGGAGAGAGAGGTAAACACTGAGTCGATGTAAATACCGAAAACCCAGGGTAAATGCGAACTAACTGGTTACTTCCCCCAGATAACAGGCTAAAATAGAGTTGCCAGCAGTTATATAACGGCCATATAGATGTAAATGGAGCAATCCCAATTAGTCTCTAAACAAATTGTTGAGGCTCAGCTTTAAGGTATATGTTCCATAAGTAAAGTGCAGGAGCAGGATACCCAGTGGGCGCACCTTCTTAAGTTCAATCTGCGGACACCAAGGTTTGGCTTTTCAGCCGCACAGATGCGATATCGGAGTGCCCCACAAAATCTCCTACTAGCAGCTGAGATTATCAGAAGGGCCAGTCTATCCAAAGGAAAGGAGGCAGGGTCCAGAGAGCTGTAAAACGAAGAGGGACTTTATGGGACTAACTGTTCGTCTGTACTTTACACAGAGAGGAGGGAGGTTCACCTGAGATTGCAACCTCAGACTCCAGTGACCACAGCAAATCACACCGCTGACAGCCGCAGGGCTCACAGCTGACCGCCACAAACAGCCGAGCTCTCCAACAGGAACCGAAAATGACACAGCAGGCCGGGGACACCTACTACCGTCTCCCAACCGCGCCGGAGGTCAGCACATTCGGCAACAGGAAATCCCAATTCGTCCGCAAGGCATCTGGCTCCGGACCCCTACTTCACCCACAGAAGCTGCAGCCCGATTTATCTGATGGCTTACCAGCTCCAACACCCAGCACCTCACAGGCCGCAAGACAGCATGCAGCAGGTCACGCCAGGGAGTGGGCGTCGGGTAACGGGACAGAGCAGGCAGTGTACAGGTGGCCGATGGCAGCGGGCAGCAGGCGGCAGGATAAAGCAGGAGCCACAGCCCAGTGTAACAGGTGGCTTACCAGCTCCAGCACCCAACACCTCAAAGGCAGCGAAGCACCCTACAGCTGGTCACAGCAGGCAGCCGGCAGTAGGCAGTGGGTCAAGGCAGTCAGCTTACGAAGGATCACGGCGGGCAGCAGGCGGCAGGATGAGGTAGATCAAAGTCCCATCTAGGCTCGACTAGCCAGGCCTGGCCAGGGGGCGGCATTCCTTAGGATCCACATCAAAGAGCGAAGCGAGGGGGAGAGAGAGAGAGGAGAGGGCAGCCGGAGGAGGAGCGCGGCACACCTACGTCATGCCGCTAGGTGATCTGCTAGTTTTTTTTTTTTTACAGTGCATTGGGTCATTAGTAGAGGTGACTCTAATTGAAGATAGTTCATCTCTGAAAACCTCTGTTTTACTGTCATTTGGTAATGCTAGGTTCTCTGTGACAGCCTCCATTGACTCTGGCTCAGCAGGAAACTTTCTGCACGAGGCTGTGGTGGATCAGTATCGAATCCCAGCTTGACTACTCAAGAATCCCTTGGTTGTGACATCAGTCAACTGCAAAGCCCTATCCGAATCTGTGTTATATGACACTGAACCTCTGGATCTTCAAGTTGGAGTTCTATATTCTGAGGAAATTTTCCTGTATGTACTTCTGGAACTATCTCGCCCTGTCATGTTGGGGCTACCCTGGGTCTTAGTCCATGAACCCATCCTGGAATGGAAATCAGGAGAGATAATCCACTGGGAACAGTTGTGCCAGGACAAGTGCCTGACCTCTGTACAGCCAAAAGTTCACTCCCAACCACCTGCAAATTTAGAAGGTCTACCTTCTGTATATAATCGGTTTGTGTATGTCTTCAATAAATAAGGAGCAGAGACTTTTCCTCCTCATAATCCATACGATTTCCCCTTTGGTCTGTTGCCTGGATCTACTCCTCCTCGTGGTAGGGTGTATCTCCTCTCACCTGAATCTCAAGCGATGGCTGACTACATTAAGGAGAATCTGGAAAGAAGGTTAATTCTCAAGTCCATATATCTGGCTGGGGCTGGCTTCTTTTTTGTAAAAAAGAAAGATGGATCTCTTTGTCCTTGCATTGATTATCGTGGACTAAACAAAATCACACTTTGTCTTTGATTTCTGAACTTTTTGTTAAATTTTGTGGTGCCAGGATATCCTCTAAACTGGATCTGCATGGAGCCTACAATTTAATCCGTATCAGTGAAGGCGATGAGTGGAAAATGGCCTTCAGTACCTGTAACAAACATTATGAGTATCTAGTAATGCCGTTTGGTCTGTGCAACACACCTCCCATTTTTTAGAAATGTCCAAAAAAAGAGGTGCCAGGGATCTCCAAAGGAAGGGCAGTGGCAAAAATGTTGCTGGAGCCGGCAGAAATAACAGCAGAAGAAGAATGGGGGGTGGTAGCAGCAAGTGCAGCAACAGGCGAGAGCTGCCATTCATCTGTGACGTTTTGACGATCATTCCCGCTGTCCTGAAATGGTTGACTCAGTCTTCAACATCATCTCAACTGACATCAGATACCCACAGCCAGGAGGGGGTGGGTTCTTCTGACACCACACTTAGTTGGCATGGCCCAGGTACAAGCTCTGTGCCCTCACCTGTCCTGAACCTGCCTCTTTCTTTTGCTGCTCCTTCTGCCAGGCAAGCAATGTATGCCGCCCGCTATGCACTGCTTTTTAGCAAGGAAGATATTACTGAGGAGAGTCAGCAGCTACTTCCCAGTCCAGATTTGAAGGAGAGGTCCGCTGTTACCTCCTGTAGGCATGCAAGTAGTGACGATGACAGTTGAGTGTCAGCAGTGTGAGATCTGGAGCCAAACGTGCTCAGGGTAGACTGTCTGCTACTCAGCAGCCTATCTCTCCGAAAACAACTAACGGTGCAAGTCTTCATAGAGACAGCGGGAGTTAGTCAGCACGCAGTGGTGGGGGTAAAATGCCAAACTTACCGGTGTGGGAATTTTTCAACAAGTCACCAGAGGACGTCAGCATGGCCATATGTAGAATCTGTGGGCAGAAGGTGAAGAGTGGCCATGGTGCCAATGTGTCACCATGGCCCTGCGTCGATACATGGAGCATCACCATAAAGTGGCCTGGGAAAACCATGGTACTAATGTAGTGGTACAGCCTGACGCATCTCCCAGGAGCCTGTACACCTTTTCCAGCAGTCAGGGCTCCACCACCTCAGCAGAATGGAACAGTGTTTCCTTCCCATTGTCTACTGGTCCTGATGATCCTCGTCATGTGTTTCGCCAGCAATTGATCACCGAGGCGATTGCAAAAAGACAACCGTATACGTGCACTCATCCAACAGCACAGAAGCTGAACGTGCTCCTGGCCAAGTTGCTGGTACTAAAGTCCCTCCCTTTCCATGTGGTTGACTCTGCACATTTCAAAGAACTGACGGCTTGTGCCAAGCAAAGGTGAAGAGTCCGTTGCCATCACTGTAACTATGGTCAAGGACAATATACATCCTTTACAGCCCACTGGGTAAATATGGATCCAGCCTAGATACACCAACAACGTGGCCAGGTGATCGCAATGCTGCCTCCACGTTCTCAAGCTGTGATTCCAGCACCACCTATCCTTCCTGTCCTTCAGCATACCACCTATGCAGAGCATGGCGGTGTCAGGCTGTTCTGCACCTGGCCAGCCTGGCGAACTGAGTCATATCGGGGAGGAACTGCTCCACGTCTTCAACCAAGAAATCGAATCTTCGCCAACTGAATATCGGAACCATGGTCACCAATAACGAGAAGAACATTCTATTGGTCCTGCATCAAGGAGGGCTGACCCATGCGCCCTGCATGGCGCACATCTTTAATCTAGTTGTAACACAGTTCCTGAAATCTTCCACCTAACTGCAAGACGTCTTGAAAACGACAAAGAAACTGCATGCACTTCAGCCACTTTTACAGTACAAAACACGCCCTCCTTGAGCTGCAAAGGCAGAATAGTGTTTCCTAACATTGCCTCATATGCAACGTTTCCACATGTTGGAACTCCATCCTCCACATGTTGGACTGACTATATGAGCAGAGAAAGGGTGTCAATGATTTCTTGATGATGCAAGCGGACAGGGGTACTCCCCTATGTAACTTCGACGTTACCCAGTGGCAGCTCATGCGTGACACTTGCCGTTTTCTTAGGCCCTTTGAGGAGACCACTTTATTTGACAGTCGCCAGAACTATGGGATGAATGATGCCATTCCACTCCTTGACATCCTGAAGCAGATGCTCATTACTCTGGCTGGCGAGGGGACAGGAGACATGGTGCTTACATTTTACGGTCACCTGAGCCCTGTGGGGGCTGAACTGGTGGAGGAGGATGAGGAGGAAGACATTAACGCACAGGAATTTAATACAGAAATAGGTGATTTATCTCCCCAAGTGACAGGAGAGGAACATGAGGAGCTGGAGAGTAATATGGAAGACCAGGCAGATGACACCGACAGACCGTGGCAGTATGCAGTGGAGATGGAGGCAGGGGTTCCTTTCGATTCTCTTGTGCAAATGGCCAGATACATGCGGAGTTTCTTGCATAGTGACAACCTCATTATCACCATTCGGAAGAGGCGAACTACTAGCTCTCCACCATGTTAGTCCCTCACTACCAGGCCAAAATGGGGGCCTTTTTACCCCTGCTGAGGAATGATAAACGTAACTACTATCGAGACATCCTATGTAGTCGGTTGGTCTCTGCCCCATTGCCCATCCTCACAAAGGTCTGACCCGGGGGACCCTCTGAGCACACGCTCCACTGCATGACTGCTGGGGGGCAGGAGGAGCACCAGCTCCATCAGCAGCAACATAAAGGGGTTGGCCACTTTCTGGTTATTGCTGACCAATATGCATGTAAGATGATTATATGACACTTACTAATATAGCCTTTATTGATTTTATGTGACGTTTGCTATATTTCATAAGTTGTGTCCCCTTGTTGGGCAAATCTTCTGTGCTGTCCACACAGGAGATCTGTCCATAAGACGGACGCTGATGGAGGGTCATGTGACCATGCAAAAATAACTCCAGACACATCACTCAGCCTTCTCCACTCAAATACACCATATCTGCCATCTGCACTTGAAATTTGAAGGGTTTAGTGCAGGTGTAATTTGCCTGGTCACATGACCCTCCATTAGCAGCCATTTTATAGACAGGACTGCTGTGTGGACAGCACAAAGGACTTGGCTAAAAAAAGAGAATACCTTATTAAATTGCCATTAACTCATTTTGCAAACACATTGATTAACAGTAGCCAAAAAGTGGTCTACTCCTTTAAGTCTTGAGCCTCTAATGAGTACTTTTCTTTACCTGCCTACTGAATAAACCACCCAGCAGCAGCAGGACATGGAACCAGCAGCTGGTGGCATACTTGGACTGTACCCTGTAATCCCAGATCCCCTGTACTACTGGGTAGCCAAACTTGAATCGTGGCCGCAACTGGCCGTGTTTGCTCTGGACAAGTTCCCCTGCCTAGCTAGCAGTGTGGCATCAGAGAGGGTGTTCAGTGCGGCGGGGGGCAGAGTTACCCCAAAGAGAACTCACCTTTCAACACAAAATGTAAAGAGATTAACCTTTGCAAAGATGAATCAGGTTTGGATCAGCCATGATGTCCACACACCGATCCCTGATGCATCAGACTAGATCATTCTGGCAGTAATGTTCTGATTGCAGTGTGCTGCCACACCAGGACAGGGCCACTATGTTACCTCGTCTAGCTTTTGCCACCCTCGCACCACTAGTGTCCGTGTTTGGCCTTGTTGTCATCACCATGAATTTGACCCTTCTTATCTGTCAGCAGAACCGAAAAATGAAGACCACAACGGATCCTGTCTTTGATGCATCCATAAGGCCTCTATCACACGGTCAGTATTATGCATCAGGAGTTGGAAGCCAAAAGCAGGAGGGGTCCAAAACACAGAAGACATGCAAATAATCCCGTCATGTGTCATCTCTGTTTTGGACCCACTCCTGTTTTTGCCTCACCAATTACTGCCCAAATATTGACTATGTAAAGGCGGATGCTCAAAAGACAGGATCCATTATTTTGGGGTTGTTCTTGTGACAGATCAGAAGTAGGGACAAATAAACGTCAACACAAACTTACTGCTATCATCCTCTCCACTCTGTCATGGACCCGCTACTTGTATCAGTCTGTAACAGAACAGGTTCTGTAGCAATCTAACAAACCTCTCTGTGAGGCCACTTTCAAACTTGCGTTTTAAGTGGATCCATTGTGGATCTGCAAAAACGCTTCAGTTCAGATAATACAACCGCCTGCATCTGTTCAGAACAGATCCGTTTGTATTATCTTTAACATAGCCAAGACGGATCGGTCATGAACTCCATTAAAAGTCAATAGGGGACGGACCGGTTTTCTATTGTGCCAGATTGTGTCAGAGAAAACTGATCTGTCCCCTTCACTTATATTGTGTGCCAGGACTGATCCGTTTGGCTCAGTTTCGTCAGACGGACAACAAAAAGCTGCAAGCAGCGTTTTGGTGTCCGCCTCTAAAGCGTTATGGTGACTGAACATAGGCAAACTGATGCATTCTGAGTGGATTATTTTCCATTCAGAATGCATTAGGGCAAAACTGATCCATTTTGGATGGCTTGTGAGAGCCCTGAACGGATCTCACAAATGGAAAGCCAAAACGCGAGTGTGAAAGTAGCCTTAGTAGTCTGTCTTGGATGTCAAGATCCCTCATGTAACCACTGCTCCTTTTGTGGATATGAGATTGAATGATCTGAAGCCATTACAAGATGGCGCTGGCATCCAGGATCACTCCCCACTTATCTATAGTTTACATTCCTTAGCTATGCTAATTGTGCAGAAGTGAACATTTATTTTTGTATAATGACCAATGGAACACTGCCACGAGCCTCAGGGAGGATGCCCTCTCTCATGTGCATATATACTGCTTAACTTTCTCTAATAAATGAGAATTTTGCTTTGATCTTTGAGAGGTGTCAGTGTGTTTTTTCTCCGTGGTGCACGTACTAACAACTTGCAGTTTGGAGCAGACAGTTGATAAGATAGCACAGCTTGTGTGCATTCAAAACAGTTAGCGCCCAACGTGGGACAAGGGTGAAATTGTTCAGACTGAGCAGCCGCATGAAATATCCACTGGTGGGTCGGACGCAGACAAGGGAGTAGACTGCACAGCTTAGAGAAAGGTAAGAAAATAAGTTATCTTACCTGATATCCCTTCTGTGCCTCCGCTTTGTGTAGTGCGTGGGACGGCTGGACACCAGACCAAATAAGCCCTTGTCCTAAGAACGTGGTCAAAGTGTATTATCAACTGTCTGTGGTTTGACAGGGACTTCAGAGGAAATATACATACAGTACAGACCAAAAGTTTGGACACACCTTCTCATTCAAAGAGTTTTCTTTATTTTCATGACTATGAAGGCATCAAAACTATGAATTAACACTTGTGGAATTATATACATAACAAACAAGTGTGAAACAACTGAAAATATATCATATTCTAGGTATCGCCCATACGGCTCAGGTAGGAGAGTGTAGGGTCCCGGGCTACTTGAGAAACCTTGTCGTGGTGTCCGGGCTTAGACATGTTCTACACCGTAGGACATGTTGACTAATCTCTCAATTTTAAAATCAGTTTGAGGATTTAGTGAGACTGCAGAGTGCACCTGTGTTTGTTATTGTTTTTTTACATTGTTATATTAATTATGACATCCGCACTTGTTACCTTGTGTAGGATGTCTATTGTGGTACTTGTGGTTCGCCGCGGGCATCCTCCATTGTATGCATTTTGCTGGGGATTGCCATTAGCAACGGGCCACAAGTGCAGGATTTGCTCCCCTATATATATGCACAACTGCATGTGGGTTTGAGCACCTCCTGCTAATGCCAACCTGTCTTCTTAGTTTGAATTATATACATAACAAACAAGTGTGAAACAACTGAAAATATGTCATATTCTAGGTTCTTCAAAGTAGCCACCTTTTGCTTTGATTACTGCTTTTCACACTCTTGGCATTCTATTGATGAGCTTCAAGAGGTAGTCCCCTGAAATGGTCTTCCAACAGTCTTGAAGGAGTTCCCACTTGTTGGCCCTTTTGCCTTCACTCTGCGGTCCAGCTCACCCCAAACCACCTCGATTGGGTTCAGGTCCGGTGACTGTGGAGGCCAGGTCATCTGGCGCAGCACCCCATCACTCTCCTTCATGGTCAAATAGCCCTTACTTTCAACGTTTTCCCAATTTTTCGGCTGACTGACTGACCTTCATTTCTTAAAGTAATGATGGCCACTCATTTTTCTTTACTTAGCTGCTTTTTTCTTGCCATAATACAAATTCTAACAGTCTATTCAGTAGGACTATCAGCTGTGTATCCACCTCACTTCTCCTCAACGCAACTAATGGTCCCAACCCCATTTATAAGGCAAGAAATCCCACTTATTAAACCTGTGAAGTGAAAACCATTTCAGGGGACTACCTCTTGAAGCTCATCAAGAGAATGACAAAAGTGTGCAAAGCAGTAATCAAAGCAAAAGGTGGCTACTTTGAAGAACCTAGAATATGACATATTTTCAGTTGTTTCACACTTGTTTGTTATGTATATATTTCCACATGTGTTAATTCATAGTTTTGATGCCTTCATAGTCATGAAAATAAAGAAAACTCTTTGAATGAGAAGGTGTGTCCAAACTTTTGGTCTGTACTGAATGTATATAGTGTGGGGATTTGCTCTGGATGCAGTATAGAGGCAAGGAACCAGGTTGTAAATCAACTTCAGTGTATAAATTGATACTCAAAAAAAACATCACAGTCTTGGTGCTTGTTTACACACAGCAAAACATAACAATGGTCACCTGGAATCCTTGGTGTCAGTTCACACCCAGCCATATGCTCAGCCACAGACAAGTTCACTGGCAGGCTTCCAAGTGGCCTGCACGCCTGTTTGTAATCCTCAGCACAGAGTACTTTACAGCTTTTAGGTCAGATGGAGGATAATCTACACCACCTGATAAAGCTGACTGCTTTTTATAAGCCTCCCAAGACCCAGCCTGGAACATGGGGAGTAGCCACCCACCCAGCACTTTGGCTACTCCCAATAAGAGCCGTCCCGGATCGGCTTTACAGCCATACTAAACAGCTGAAGTGTCAGACTGCAAAGCAAATAATGACACTTCAGCAAAAAAAAGTCTCTTACCTCACCGAGGCCAGAAACCTCGGTGACATGTACCGACCATCAATGATGGACCCTTGTTCCTTCCTACAATAGTTACACGTGTTCCAAATTTAGACAGTTGATGATTAAAAATATTTACTCGTCCTACCAGAAGTAGACTATTGTCACGTTAATAGGCGTGTTCCTATTGGTGTTGCGTATCTGTCACACCGATAGATGTCTTCCAGTTAATATGAAAAAGAGAATCATATTAGTGGATGAAGTATAGGTTGTAACGGATATCCTCAGAAAATGAGGAAGGGCTCATATGACGTATATGACAGGGGTGTAAAACACGGGCTGTCATGTCATTGAGTATAACTGAAGTCCCTTTCCAGAAGGAGAGAACAGGTTATCGGTAGCTGTCCTGTAGCTTCAGGAAGTTAGGAAAGTTTTCATATTGAATGTACAGTCGTGGCCAAAAGTTTTGAGAATTACATAAATATTGGAAATTGGAAAAGTTGCTGCTTAAGTTTTAATAATAGCAATTTGCATGAACTTCAGAATGTTATGAAGAGTGATCAGATGAATTGCATAGTCCTTCTTTGCCATGAAAATTAACTTAATCCCAGAAAAACCTTTCCACTGTATTTCATTGCTGTCATTAAAGGACCTGCTGAGATCATTTCAGTAATCGTCTTGTTAACTCAGGTGAGAATGTTGACGAGCACAAGGCTGGAGATCATTATGTCCGGCTGATTGGGTTAAAATGGCAGACTTGACATGTTAAAAGGAGGGTGATGCTTGAAATCATTGTTCTTCCATTGTTAACCATGGTGACCTGCAAAGAAACGCGTGCAGCCATCATTGCGTTGCATAAAAATGGCTTCACAGGCAAGGGTATTGTGGCTACTAAGATTGCACCTCAATCAACAATTTATAGGATCATCAAGAACTTCAAGGAAAGAGGTTCAATTCTTGTTAAAATGGCTTCAGGGCGTCCAAGAAAGGCCAGCAAGCACCAGGATCGTCTCCTAAAGAGGATTCAGCTGCGGGATCGGAGTGCCACCAGTGCAGAGCTTGCTCAAGAATGGCAGCAGGCAGGTGTGAGTGCATCTGCACGCACAGTGAGACGAAGACTTTTGGAAGATGGCCTGGTGTCAAGAAGGCCAGCAAAGAAGCAACTTCTCTCCAAAACATCAGGGACAGATTGATCTTCTGCAGAAAGTTTGGTGAATGGAATGCTGAGGACTGGGGCAAAGTCATATTCTCCAATGAAGGCATGTCCGGAGAAGAAAAGGTGAGCGCTACCATCAGTCCTATGTCATGCCAACAGTAAAGCATCCTGAGACCATTCATGTGTGGGGTTGCTTCTCATCCAAAGGAGTGGGGTCACTCACAATTTTGCCCAAAAACACAGCCATGAATAAAGAATGGTAACAAAGCACCCTCCAACAGCAACTTCTTCCAACAATCCAACAACAGTTTGGTGAAGAACAATGCATTTTCCAGCACGATGGAGCACCGTGCCATAAGGCAAAAGTGATAACTAAGTGGCTCGAGGACCAAAACGTTGACATTTTGGGTCCATGGCCTGGAAACTCCCCAGATCTTAATCCCATTGAGAACTTGTGGTCAATCCTCAAGAGGTGGGTGGACAAACAAAAAACCCACTAATTCTGACAAACTCCAAGAAGTGATTATGAAAGAATGGGTTGCTATCAGTCAGGAATTGGCCCAGAAGTTGATTGAGAGCATGCCCAGTCGAATTGCAGAGGTCCTGAAAAAGAAGGGCCAACACTTCAAATACTGACTCTTTGCATAAATGTCATGTATTTGTCGATAAAAGCCTTTGAAACGTATGAAGTGCGTGTAATTATATTTCACTACATCAGAGAAACAACTAAAACAAAGATCTAAAAGCAGTTTAGCAGCAAACTTTGTGAAAACTAATATTTGTGTCATTCTCAAAACTTTTGGCCACGACTGGTCATGCAAAGATAACTTAGAGAGATTGACAGTGCGGGCTGGCTGGGTGCAGTGTACAGTATTCAGTATAATGAAGACTTAAAAAGAAGAGAAGAAAATGGGGACGGGAAACTTAGCATCTGGCAGGTACTCCGACCACCTGATTGTCTCAGAGAGAAATTTATTAAGATCACAGGAATTTTTGAGGATAAAGTGATGACAACTAAGAAAGGAATGCTTCAAGATAACAACATACTAAAGGATGCAGAAGCATGGTATAGAACAGCCAGAGAAATTAAGAAATTAGGCTGGACAGAAATGTATGATTAAAAGACAAATTATTACTTTTATATGCCGCCAACACAGCCCCTAAAATGGCACCGGAGGACTCTGCCATGCTTCAGCAGGCACGACCCCCACCATATTATCAGCCCCCCCCCCCCCCCCCCGAGGGTCTCTGGAGGGGTGGATTTGTGGAGTATGTAATTGCCAGAATCCCACAGGGAGGAATGCTTGTTACAGCTGTGGACCGGCAAAACCACGCCCCAGGCCCACCTCCTTGTACCCGGTTATCACACAGGATGGCACACCCTATGTACCAGCTTCCGCTCCGGCAGCCATCTTAACTACTCCCACTGACTCTCCGGCAGCCATCTGTCACGATAGGAGAGTGGGGAAAACCCCCCACCGTGTAATGACAGTGGCTGCAATGTCAGATAGGAAGGAACAGGGAGCAGGTCACCACCTAGCGCAACCCTGAACACACCTTGGACTCCTACCGCATGAGCTGCCTCAGAAGGTAAGGGGGCTCATGCTCACCAACCTTTGACCCTGCTATCCCTACAAAGCCCTAGGCCTAATGACAGCGCAAAGACCACCCATTCATCCAACACCACGGATGAATGGTGTCTCAAACGGCCAAGTGGCAAGCGGGATAGAAGGCCATGGGCAAAACAGTATGGCAGGTAAGTTACACAGTAACATAACTATGCAATCCTCACTTACCTGCCGTAGCCATGATGGAAGGTGGCTCCAAGCTGGAAAAGCCCACAGACGAGTCTTCGCTTAAACCCCTCCGGGAAAGCACGCCCCTTCTGGAGCCTCATACAACAATCAAACCTCTAAGCAAAACCCGCACCATAACTACATACACCAGGTGGGGGGAGGAATGACAGAAACACACCGGAGGGGACAACTAACAAAGCAAGAAATACAAAATAACAAATAAGGATAGCTCACAGAGACAGTATCTGTCACGGATGGTGTACAGGAAACAAGACAATGCAATATAAGCAATGACTCACTGGATCCACAACTAAGGAACAAAAGGGAGACCCCTGCATGAGACCTGGCACTCACCCTGACTGCTCAGCCTATGCGAACACCCCAAAGGTGGATGGGCGCATATCCACGTACCTCGGCTATCTAATACCTGAAGACCCTACAATAGTGAGGGGACACGACCACCGGCTCACTAGACACGGAGGGAGTCAGGGTCTCCTGAAATCCAGCAGACAGAAAATCACAAATAAAGGAACAGCACTTATCTTGCAGAGGACTGGGAAATAGGAACAGCATGCACACACACTCCAGGAAGTTGTATAAGCCGCACACTACTGCATTATGGGGAGGAACTTAAAGGGAAGCAATCAGTCCAACTGCATGACAGCTGAGATAGACTAACGAGATGAGGAACTGAAATCAAAACAAAGAAACTCAAGGAGGAGAATCTGGAAGGCTCCAGTCAGAGCTTCTCAGCTGTCTGGTTGTGACAGTATCATTCAGCCCAGGAGCAGAGCTCCAAACCAAGCTGACAAACAAACCAAACTGACACTCAGGCTCCACTACACCAACATATAGGAGGCCTGAGGTCACACCCACCAAGCACACCTTAACCCCGTGCACACCAAAGCAGGGAAAGGAAACATCCTAAAAGGGAAAGCACACACACATGCATAAAAACAAGTTGCCACCGGCAACCAACATGCGCAGCGAAAATGTCGCGGCACACACCGAGGCCGTGACACCATCTTAACTAATCCCATTTTCTCCCTGGCAGCCATCTTAACTGTGGTAACTTCACTCCCTGCCAAGCGGCCATCTTAGTTACTGGTATTTTTCCTGATACAGCTACAAGCATGAAACAATACACATAGATCTAAGTCGCACCACATAGAGTACTCAACTCAGTGAAGGATATACATTTACCTATAATTAGTTATTACTTGTAGTATTGTTTAATTAGATGAAATTCCTTAACTTCTATGTTTTTTTCCTTTGCTAGGATTAAGTCTGCACTTGGAGGCAACTTCACCTCGATGCATCACAGGTTGTTGTGGTTGGTGCAGATGTTCAGGACTCCAGGTCAAGGGGAATCGAGTGATATTAGATTAAGTCCTGCATTTGATACAAAGTCAAGTGAAGTACTGGGCCCTGGGGGTCCTGCCCATCTGCTAAAATAACAAAAGGAGGGGATTGTGATGGAAATGGTCTCAACTGTGGTAAACTTTCTGTTTTTCTGAAGAATGCTAACCATGAGATAAGAATCTGCAGATGCGTAACTACTAAAATGCCATTAGTATGGTCTGGAAGTATTGCCTTATATTAGGTCATCAATATCAGATCGGCGGGGGTCCGACACCCGGTACCCGCGCCCATCGGCTGTTTGAAGAGGAGGCACATGCCCCTCTTCAAACAGCTGATCGACGGGGGTGCCGGGTGTCAGACCTATCCTGAGGATAGATCATCAATATTAAAAGCCCTGAGAACCCCTTTAAGATGCACTTATATGATTTGTTATGCAATATTCTATTCAAGTGATTGATACATAAGGGTTGTCTGGATTCTATTTGCTTTTTGGAGAATGAACTTACTCATCATTCAGTGCTGTAAATTGCTTTCCCTTCCTCTTCTATGACTGGCGGCTTTACTTTGCATCTACTGTTGTATTTTTTATTATACTATTTTTCAAAAAGTAGAAAAAACGAAAAATGGTCAACAAGATATGATTTCCATCTGAACATTTTCCCACATTCTGATTTCTGAATGTGAATATGGCTTCTCTTCTGTGGTGGTCAGCAAGGGTTGACTTTAGAGTAAACAATTTCACAAATTCTGAAAGGGTTTCTTTATTTGATGTCTAATAGGATCTGAATTCTGGATAAAACATTTCCCAAATTCAGAACATAAAAATGGCTTCTCCCCTGAGTGAGTATTGTGACATCTAGCAACATCTGATTTCTTACATTCTAATCACTAATAGTTTTGCTCATCCAAGTAATTCTGACAAGGTTATAGTCAAATATTGTACTTCATACTAAAACAAATTGCTTAACTTTATTAAAAAATTATATATATATAAAAAATGTACCGCATGACTGTACATCATGATCACGCGGCACGGTTTTGAAGACTTATTACGTACTCACAGGGAGGGCGTAAGGTCAGCTTGGCACAGCCCCTGCCAAACGGGCACAGGGATTGAGAGAGGGTGGCCCACGCTACCTCCGGCATGGCACAACACTTGCTCACAACCTTGACAGGCTAAGAGAGCCCTTTCACTGCCCCAGTGAGACATAGCCCTGCTAGCCCAGTAGACTGCCACCAGTTCCTCGTTGGATATAAGCCTGGTCCATTAACATAGTTATATTGGTTCAGAAACCAACCCCGGTAGCATGTAACGTAATACCGAGACACGGATGTGTGGATTCGTGGATTGAGACAACAGAACAGCGCAAGAATAAATTATATATTTAATTGCCTTAAAGGGGTTGTCTCACTTCAGCAAATGACATTTATCATGAAGAGACAGTTAATACAAAGCATTTACTAATATATTGTTATTGTCCATATTGCTTCCTTTGGTGGCTAGACTCATTCTTCCATCAAATTATATATGTCTCGTTCCATGGTTACGACCACCCTGCAATCCAGCATTGGTTGCCATGCTTGCACACTAAAGCAAAAAGCACTGGCTTCTCTGGTGGCCGGGACCATAGGAACGCACATAGGCCGGCACTTTTTCCTATAGTGTGCAAACATGGCCACCAATCCTGGATTGAATGGTGGTCGTAACCATGGAAATGAGAAATGTATAATGTGATGGAAAAATTTGTTTAGCCAGCAAAGGAAGCAATACGGATAATAATAATACATTAGTAAGTGCCTTGTATTAACTTTCTCTACATGATAAATGCAATTTCTGAAGTAAGACAACCCCTTTAACCCCTTAAGGACACAGCCTTTTTACACCTTAGGACCAGGCCATTTTTTGAAAATCTGACCAGAGTCCCTTTAAGTGCTGATAACTTTAAAACGGTTTGACTTATCCAGGCCGTTCTGAGATTGTTTTTTCGTCACATATTGTACTTTATGACACTGGTAAAATGGAGTCAAAAAAAAAAATTTTTTTGCACCAAAAAATACCTAATTTAACAAAAATTTGAAAAAAATTAGCAAATTTCAAAGTTTCAGTTTCTCTACTTCTGTAATACATAGTAATACCCCCAAAAATTGTGATGACTTTACATTCCCCATATGTCTACTTCATGTTTGAATTGTTTTGGGAATGATATTTTATTTTTTGGGGATGTTATAAGGCTTAGAAGTTTAGAAGCAAATCTTGAAATTTTTCCGAAATTTACAAAAACTCAATTTCTAGGGACCAGTTCAGGTCTCAAGTCACTTTGCGAGGCTTACATTATAGAAACCACCCAAAAATGACCCCATCTAAGAAACTACACCCCTCAAGGTATTCAAAACTGATTTTGCATACGTTGTTAACCCTTTAGGTGTTGCACAAGAGTTATTGGCAAATAGGGAGGAAATTTGAGAATTTCATTTTTTTGTCTAATTTTTCATTTTAACCCATTTTTTCCACTAACAAACCAAGGGTTAACAGCCAAACAAGACTGTATCTTTATTGCCCTGACTCTGCCATTTACAGAAACACCCAATATGTGGCCGTAAACTACTGTACGGCCACACAGCGGGGCGTAGAGTGAAAGGTGCGCCGTTTGGTTTTTGGAAGGCTGATTTTTATGGACTGGTTTATTTACACCATGTCCCATTTGAAGCCCCCTGATGCACCCCTAGAGGAGAAACTCCCTAAAAGTGACCCCATCTAAGAAACTACACCCCTCAAGGTATTCAAAACTGATTTTACATACGTCGTTAACCCTTTAGGTGTTGCACAAGAGTTATTGGCAAATGGCGATGAAATTTGAGAATTTCATTTTTTTGACTAATTTTCCATTTTAACCCATTTTTTCCACTAACAAAGCAAGGGTTAACAGCCAAACAAGACTGTATCTTTATTGCCCTGACTCTGCTGTTTACAGAAACACCCCATATGTGGCCGTAAACTACTGTACGGGCACACAGCGGGGCGTAGAGTGAAAGGTGCGCCGTTTGGTTTTTGGAGGGCTGATTTTGCTGGACTGTTTTTTTGGCACCATGTCCCATTTGAAGCCCCCCTGATGCACCCCTAGATTATAAACTCCATAAAAGTGACCCCATCTAAGAAACTACACCCCTCAAGGTATTCAAAACTGATTTTACAAACTTTGTTAACCCTTTAGGTGTTGCACAAGATTTAATGGAAAATAGAGATACAATTTCAAAATTTCACTTTTTTGGCAGATTTTCCATTTTAATATTTTTTTTCCAGTTACAAAGCAAGGGTTAACAGCCAAACAAAACTCATTATTTATGGCCCTAATTCTGTAGTTTACAGAAACACCCCATATGTGGTCGTAAACAGCTGTACGGGCACATGGCAGGGCGCAGAAGGAAAGGAACACCATATGGTTTTTGGAAGGCATATTTTGCTGGACTGGTTTTTTTGACACCATGTCCCATTTGAAGCCCCCCTGATGCACCCCTAGAGTAGAAACTCCAAAAAAGTGACCCCATTTTAGAAACTACGGGATAGGGTGGCAGTTTTGTTGGTACTAGTTTAGGGTACATATGATTTTTGGTTGCTCTATATTACACTTTTTGTGCGGCAAGGTAACAAGAAATAGCTTTTTTGGCACCGTTTTTTTTTTGTTATTTACAACATTCATCTGACAGGTTAGATCATGTGGTAATTTTATAGAGCAGGTTGTCACGGACGCGGAGATACCTAATATGTATACAATTTTTTTTATTTATGTAAGTTTTACACAATGATTTCATTTTTAAAACCAAAAAAATGTTTTAGTGTCTCCATAGTCTAAGAGCCATAGTTTTTTCAGTTTTTGGGCGATTATCTTAAGTAGGGTCTCATTTTTTGCGGGATGAGATGACGGTTTGATTGGCATCTATTTTGGGGTGCATATGACTTTTTGATTGCTTGCTATTACACTTTTTGTGACGTAAGATGACAAAAAATGGCTTTTTTTACACCGTTTTTATTTTTATTTTTTTACGGTGGTCATCTGAGGGGTTAGATCATGTGATATTTTTATAGAGCCGGGCGATACGGACGCGGCGATACCTAATATGTATACTTTTTTTTTATTTATGTAAGTTTTACACAATGATTTCATTTTTGAAACAAAAAAAATCATGTTTTAGTGTTTCCATAGTCTAAGAGCCATAGTTTTTTCAGTTTTTGGGCGATTATCTTGGGTAGGGTATGATTTTTGCGGGATGAGATGACGGTTTGATTGTTACAATTTTGGCGTACATGCGACTTTTTTGATCACTTTTATTACCTTTTTTGGGAAGTAAGGTGGGCAAAATTTCAATTTCATCATAGTTTTTTATTTTTTATTTTTATGGTGTTCACCGTTCGGGTAAAGTAACATGACCGTTTTATAGATCAGGTCGTTACGGACGCGGCGATACCAAACATGTGTAGGGAATTTTATTTTTTTCATTTTTTATCAGTGATAAATGTGTTTTTTGATTTTTACTTTTTTTTCACTTTTATTCACTTTTTTTTGACCCAGACCCACTTGGTTCTTGAAGATCCAGTGGGTCTGATGTCTGAATAATACAGTACAGTACAATATATATTGTTCTGTACTGTATTTTACTTACACTGAACAGATCTATGCCATTCAGCACAGATCTGTTCAGCACCATGGACAGCAGGACGCCTGAGAGGCGTCCTGTTGCCATGGGAACCTTCCCCGTCTGCTCAGTACTGCTCAGAACTTCGCAGACGGGGAAGGGTAAGGAGGGGATCTCTCGGGGGGCTCTCTCCCTCCCCATCGGGGGGCTGCAAAGGCACAGCAGCCCCCCGATGGGAGAGGGAGGGAGCTCCCTGCGCTGTTAACCTTTTCCATACAGCGGTCCGTACGGACCGCTGTATGGAAAGGGTTAAACGGCTGACATCGCATCGCAGATGTCAGCCGTTTATACCAGGGTGCCAGCAATGTGCTGGCACCCTGGTATCCCCACTAGACACCAACGATTATACAAGGGGAGGCGGGCGGGGGATCGCGATCCCGCCTGCCGCACCGCCCGCCTCCCGCACCGCCCGCAACCCTCCCCCTGCACCTCCCGCCACCATAAAAATCATTCGGGGGTGCAGGGGGGGGTAAATAAAACACTTTTTTTGGCATATAAAGTTTCTGATCCCTGCGGTCAGGGACTGCGGGGACCAGAAACTTCAGAAATCGCAGCAAACCGCAGGTCTGAATTGACCTGCGGTTTGCCGCGATCGCCGACATGGGGGGGTCACGGGACCCCCCCGCGCATTTAGCCTAGGTGCCTGCTCAATGATTTGAGCAGGCACCGGGTTCCGATCACTGCCAGCCGCACGGCAGTGATCGAAAATACACAGGGCGTACATGTACGCCCTGTGTCCTTAAGTACCAGGGCACAAGGGCGTACCTGTACGCCCTATGTCCTTAAGAGGTTAAGGGTGCACTAGACATAACACTATATACACAGATTATATACAATGGTCAGCTATGCAAATACAGGTGATAATACAGTGAGAGTTAACAGATAAAAGTCAGTTACCAGATACATATGAGGTCCATTAAAGTTGTAAACTTGTAGAATTCTTGGATGATATAATCCTTAGCTGTATTCACATCGGAGGCAGTGAGGACAGAGAGTTTCTAGGTCTCTCCAAACATGACACCCCGCGACCTGCCTTCAGAGAAAGACAATTACCTGTCATGCACGGGCACTTAAACTTTAGGAGGTCACCCTCCCCCATCCCCGGGAGGATCCCACTCGCCCTCCTTTTTGGCTTGGCAGCCAGAGATCCAAAAACCCATTACTGGAAGGAGTTCTCCGTATCTCCCCTTCCCTATGTCCCACAGGCAAAAGTCTGTCTTGGTCCGTGGGTCTCAAAGACATGAACGGTGAACGGTGTATTTATGAGATGTATGGGCAGTTCATAATTTTTTATGAACTCCTGGTTCCATGATGTCTGGGGAGTTTCTTTATAGTTGTTGACCAACTCAGCCCCCATCAGTGGAGCCGAGCTGCCAGCTTGTCTGAGCCGAGTGTAACACGTAACCACAGGGTCTGCTTTGAAGCACGGCCACCTTTGGAGCCTGTTTCCTCTGCCAATTCCCTTCACCTGAGCAAATGGGCAAGCATTAAATCCTAACTTCACATATTTACCCCATATTTTATTTTATTTATCAGAAATATATTTCCATGCGCTTAGTTTTATTTTAAATATCTATCAATTGAACGAAGTTATCTGAATCAAAAGGTAGGCAATCTTTATTTCTTGCCGACAGTGAGACAACCAAATAACACAAGATACAATGTTGTCAAGCTCTGCTAAGCAGCTGTCTGAATATACTAGGAGTCCAGGCTTTATTTAAGGTTCCTTATGTAAGCAATAAAGAAATAAGCTATATAATAATAATCTCTATAACTAGGCAGGTTAGTTGATACTTTGCACAGAACATATAACAGGATGTTTCTATAGAATATGGCAGGATGTTCTATAAACTGTTGACCCAGATGTTCTCTGCAGTTGTGCTTTATTTATTACCCAAGTCAACAGTCTTTAGAAAAATCACTTTGTTAACCCTTAAAATGATATGAATTTCAAAAACTTTTCCAATATGGTGTAGTGAATGAATCCGGTTATGTCGGAGTTGCTTCAACTGAAGAGATTGGTCACCACCTCTGTCTAAGGCACAGGATGGATCTGTGGAGTTCTGGTGCCAGAGTTACTGTAGACCAACTGATTGGTGGGGATGCCAGCTGTCAAACCCCCCACCAATATGATACTTATGGCCTATCCGGACAACAGGCCATCGAGAGCACATTACTGGAAAACCCCTTTAATGACATACACAATATAGTCATTTAGAGCATGGAGCGGTTTAATGGTCCAAGCATCATTTCAAACTCCAGCTGCTTATTCTTTAAATATGCAAATTGACAATAGTTAAAATTGCATCCCCGTTTTGGTCATATTGATCGTTTATTTTTTGTTTCATGTGAAAAGGCCGACTATGCTGTCGGTTTCGGCAGGTGTAGACTATTTTTCCATTTTATTCTCACTTGTATTTTATGATATATTTTGATAGTTTTAAAATATATTTTGGCTGGTGGAACATTTACAAAAAAAAAAATATTTTGCAAATTTTCTTTATAACTGAGGCATGCAAATGTGGCAAGTGAAGCTTGTGCAGCATAACGGCCCTGCCTAGCAAGATAGAAACCACTATGTGCACAGAACAAGCAATCACCGACAGAATATATTAAGGGGCAGCGTCCAAAACCATCCATGAGAACAGTAAAGGATCACTACCCCCCCCCCCATTCCGAGCTATCGTCATTACTTCTAGAAGTACAGATGTAGCAGGGTTAACACACAAACTCTTAACTCAGAATGGTCACAAAATGTAACATATCCAATAAATATATTTTATATCATATCATCTTCAATGATAAAACTAAAAAATTCAGAGCTGGTGGGACATACGATAAAAAATAACCAAGGATTCACCCACTGGTAAATTCATGTGAGATGAGTAAACCATTTGACTTCTACAAATACAGGGGTGGCGGGGACCCCACTTGTTGGATTTAGCTACAGGTACATTTTGGTCAGGGTGTGTAGATTAATTAGATATTTCTATAGGAAGATGAGTAATGGCTTCTATGTAATTAGGCAATCCTAGCCTGAATCACTTTTTGGGAGAACTTGCACATTACTGATGAAATGTGCCCACTACCACCAGAGCTGATGTTTTTTTTTAATGTTACAAATACTTATAGGGGTAGAACAGACCGGGGCTGGAATAGGCAGATTGTTATCCTTTTATATCAGGCCCTGGTTTTGTGCTTCACCAGGTATGGTTGAAAGATACATTACTCCCATAGATTTACGATGTGTCACGCATAGAGGCTTACTCTTGTCAGTGGTAGCCCCTCTCTCTATTACTACCCCTGTGCTGTCCCATGCTCAGTTAGAGGTAGGTGGAGCGTCCTTAAAAAGGATTTAATGGATTTAGGTCACAAGCTTAGGGCAAAGACCTCAAACGCAGTGTTTTCCAAAATCCTACCTGTTCCACGAGCCACACAAGAAAGGCAGCGGGAGATTAGGGAGGTTTACAAGTGGCTCAAGAACTGGTGTAGGAAGGAGTGGTTTTGGTTCCAGGAGAACTGGGCCAACTTCTCTGTTGGCTACAGGCTCTATCGTAGGAATGGGCTGCACCTCAATGGGGAAGGGGCGGCTGTTTTGGGGGAGAAGATGGCTAGAAGGTTGGAGGAGTGTTTAAACTAGGAACTGAGGGGGGGGGTAATTACGTTATAAAAGGGGAAGCTAGTGCAGATAGAGACCTGGGGAAAGGTAATAGAACTGGGGTTAAAATGGAAGGAGGGAGTAGAACAGTTCGGAAGGAAAGGTGTAGGGAAAAAAATATACATAAACCTCTTAATTGTATGTATACTTATGCCAGAAGCCTGACTAATAAAACTGGGGAACTAGAATTAGTGATGTGTAAGGATGACTATGACATAGTGAGAATAAGTGAGACATGGCTGGATGATATCTATGACTGGGCGGTTAATGTACAGGGTTACAGTCTGTTTAGAAAGAATCACCAAAACCGGAGAGGGGGAGGGGTCTGCCTGTATGTAAAGTCCTGTCTAAAGCCCACAGTCCGAGAAGATATAAGTGAGGGACATGAACATGTAGAGTCACTGTGTGTAGAAATACATGGAGAAAACTATAATAAAATAATAAAAGGAGTTTATTATAAGTCACCTAATATACCAGAGTCCACAGAAAATCTACTACTAAACGAGATAGATGAGGCGGCAAATAATAATGAGGTAGTTATTATGGGGGACTTCAACTACCCAGATATAGAGTGGGAAACTGAAACCTGTACATCTCATAAAGGAAACAGGTTATTGGCAATAACCAAAGACAATTACCTTTCTCAACTGGTTCAGGGCCCGACTAGAGGGACGGACTTACTGGACTTAGTATTAACCAATAGACCTGACAGAACAACAGATGTGCAGGTTGGGGGACACCTAAATAGTGACCATAAAGTAATAACCTTCCAATCATCAGTCAAAAGATTGTTTCTTCAGGGAGGAACAAAAATACCAAACTTCAAAAAAGCTAAATTTAGCCAACGAAGAGAGGCCATAGGCCTAACTAACTAGGACAAAGTCCTCAACAATAATAATACAGCCACAAAATGGGATATTTTTAAAAGCATCCTAAAATCTAATTGTGAAAGGTACATACCTTATGGGAATAAAAGGTTAAGGAACAAGAAAAAAAAAAATGTGGAAAAATTGAAGTGTAAAGAAAGCAATAAATGACAAAAAGATTTGAAGCATTTAAATCACTAAAACAGGAGGGTAGCACGGAAGCATTAAAAAACTACAAGGGAGAAAATGTAATATGTAAAAGACAAATAAAAGCAGCCAAACTAGAGACAGAGAGATTCATTGCCACAGAGAGTAAAACTAACCCTAAAATTTTCTTCAATTATATGAATGGCAAAAAGTATAAATCTGAAGGTGTCGGCCCTTTAATGAGGGGGGAGTTGCAGAGAGCGATGAGGAAAAAGCAAAGCTATTAAATATTTTCTTCTCCACGGTATTCACTGAAGAAAATTAACTGTCAGATAAAATGCAGAATGTAAAAATAAATTCCCCATTAAAACGGCCCTGTTTGACCCACGAAGAAGTACAGCGGCGTCTTAAAAAGATTAAAATAGACAAAATTGCTGGGACCAGATGGCATACACCACAGTATCCTAAGAGAAATAGGTAATGTCATAGCCAGACCCTTATTTCTGATATTTAAGGACTCTATACTGACAGGGGGTGTTCCATAGGATTGGCACAAAGCAAATGTGGTGCCAATATTCAAAAAGGGTCCAAAAACAGAGCCCAGATACTATAGGTAGGTAAGTTTAACATCTGTCGTGGGTAAACTGTTTGAAGGTTTTCTAAGAGATGCTATATTGGAGTACCTCAATGAAAATAAGCAAATAACGCCATATCAGCATGGCTTCATGAGGGGTCAGTCATGTCAAACTAATTTAATCAATGGTACACACTCATGGGGTCACTGTCACTAGTGGGGTAACACAGGGGTCAGTATTGGGCCCTATTCTCTTCAATATATTTATTAATAATCTTAAAGAAGGCTTGCACCGTAAAATATCAATTTGTGCAGATGCGACTAAACTGTGTAAAGTAATTAAAATAAAAGAGGACAGTATACTGCTACAGAGGGATCTGGATAGATTGGAGGCTTGGGCAGATAAGTGGCAGATGAGGTTTAACACTCACAAATGTAAGGTTATGCACATGGGAAGGAATAATTCAAGTCACCAGTACATACTAAATGGTAAAACACTGACATGGAAAAAGGACCTAGGAATTTTAGTGAACAGCAAACTAAGCTAAAGGAACCAGTGTCAGGCAGCAGCTGCCAAGGGCAATTAGATAATGGGTTGCATCAAAAGTAGCATAGATGCCCGGGATAAGAAAATAGTCCTACCACTTTACAAGCCACTAGTCAAACCACACATGGAGTACTGTGTACAGTTCTCGGCTCATGTGAACAAAGCAGACATAGCAGAGCTGATGAGGGTTCAGAGGAGGGCAACTAAAGTAATAACTGGAATGGGGCAACTACAGTACCCTGAAAGATTATCAAAATTAGGGTTATTCACTTTAGAAAAAAAGACGACTGAGAGCAGATCTAATAACTATGTATAAATATATCCGGGGTCAATACAGAGATCTATCCCATCATCTATCTATCCCCAGGACTGTGACTGTAACCAGGGGACATCCACTGCGTCTGGAGGAAAGAAGGTTTGTACACAAACATAGAAGAGGGTTCTTTACGGTAAGAGCAGTGAGACTATGGAACTCTCTGCCTGAGCAGGTGGTGATGGTGAGTTCACTAAAAGAGTTCAAGAAGGGCCTGGATGTATTTCTGGAGTGTAATAATATTACAGGCTATAGGTACTAGAGAGGAGTAGTTGATCAAGGGAATCATTCTGATTGGAGTTAGGAACACATTTTGTCCTCCTAAAGTGGGGAAAATTGGCTTCTACCTCACAGTTGTTTTTTTCCCTTCCTCTGGATCAACTTGCAGGATAACAGGCCGAACTGGATATCCTATCGGTCATTCCACTTGACTGCAAATAACTGGCCATTTACAAGTGTGAATGACGCCCCTTTTTCCACATGTCTGGACACCAGCTCTTGTGGGAATCCAGCTCTATTTTGGGGACTTTCACATATAGGCCCCTGTATTTGCAGTTTTACAGGAATGGTGGTTCCCAAACCGATCACAGGCAGGGTGGAATACTGTATATATTTTTTAAATTTTCTCTCACCAAACATTTGTATTTAGAGGAGATTTTATATATTATTTATATATATATATATATATATATATATATACACACACACACACACACACCCTAGTTTCACTTTTAACTGGATCTGTCCTTTGATTACCAATATTCATTTAATACACGAGACTATGTTTGTTTGGGGAGCTCTCACAGTGATCCCAATCATCGCTCCCAGCCCTCAGCTACCTCTGGTAACTAAAAGGAAGGCGCTGTTTTATCTCCCTGTAAAAAGTAGTATCTGAAGGAATGAAGCCAGTTAGTGACCACCATAAAAACACATAAGGGAGGTCACAAACGGGTTAAGCATGAAGATGGCTTCTCTTATATGTGGGTTTTTTGATGTTACTAAGAGATGATTTATGGTTGAAATAAATATCACATTCTGAACATGAAAATGGCTTCTATCCTATGTGATTTCTCTTATGTTTAACAAGAGATGATTTACGGTTAAAACATTTCCCACATTCTGAACATGAAAATGGCTTCTCCCCTGTGTGAATTCTCTGATGTACAACAAGATGTGATTTATGGTTAAAACATTTCCCACATGCTGAACATGAAAATGGCTTCTCTCCTGTGTGAATTCTCTGATGTATAACAAGATCTGATTTATTGTAAAAACATTTCCCACATTCTGAACATGAAAATCGCTTCTCTCCTGTGTGAATTCTCTGATGTTTAGCAATAGCCGATTTATGTTTAAAACATTTCCCACATTCTAAACATGAAAATGGCTTCTCCCCTGTGTGAATTCTCTGATGTACAAGAAGATGTGATTTATGGTGAAAACATTTCCCACATTCTGAACATGAAAATGGCTTCTCCCCTGTGTGAATTCTCTGATGTACAACAAGATCTGATTTACGCTTAAAACATTTCCCACATTCTGAACATAAAAATGGCTTCTCTCCTGTGTGAATTCTCTGATGTGTAACCAAATGTGATTTATGGTTAAAACATTTCCCACATTCTGAACATGAAAATGGCTTCTCTCCTGTGTGAATTCTCTGATGTATAACCAGAACTGATTTATGGGTAAAACATTTCCCACAGTCTGAACATGAAAATGGCTGCTCTCCTGTGTGAATTCTCTGATGTATAACCAAATGTGATTTATGGTTAAAACATTTCCCACACTCTGAACATGAAAATGGCTTCCCTCTTATGTGAGCCGTTTGATGTTTAACACCTTTTCTGTGACTTTTATTCTGTGTTTCAGTCTGTGATGAATCAGAAGATTGGACTTGTTTAAAAGGATCAAATGATGCATTGTTGCTGTGATTGGATGAGGGTATATCTTGGATATTGGCATGCTCTTCAAATGTAACTCGTGTGATACCACAATCCTCTACTTCAAAATCTAAAGATATCAGATGTTTCTCTAAGTTCCTGGTACAGTCATCTGCCAAAAATCAAACACATTTTATTATTGATGAATAATATACCATAAAATTGCATTGAAATTTTATAACTTTTCCATATAAAAAAATCCACATAAAGAAGACATGGCATAAAATTCAAGTATGAATTGACAAACTGTGGTGGCCAAACAGACCACAATCTATTAGTAGACCAAGGACCATAACTAGGCCAGTTTGCCTCCACTTTGATCAACTTCCATGCAACCCCCACCCAATCAGTCATTTATAAAATAAAACATTTCCTAGTGCTAAATGCCCCCTTAGTGCACTAACGGGGTTGGATAGCATTGTATTGATTTATGATGCTATGTAACCCTTACAGTTCTGGAATGTATTGGATAACACTGGCAGCATCATGACGGTGCTATCCAATATATTCCAGAACTGTAAGGGTTACAAGGTTCACAGGCAGGTAGGAAATATCTAGTGTTCAGTGGTGAGAATTTTTTGTATGAGCTCTGAAAAAAAAGGTCATAAAAAACGGACACACAGTTTTTCAAGGCCATTTTTCAACCATTTTTTGCATCCCATTCTTAGTCGTCTGGACGTTTTGCATTCATTTTTAACGGCTATTATTTGAGAATGATTTAGATGATTTTTATTAGCTTTTTTTAAAAATTTAATTACCTATCCCTGCAGTATACATAATGTCCCCCATAGTGGCCCCAGTTAGTAATCATGTTCCCAAGAGTAGCCACCCATCAGTAATAATTAATCATCCACTTGCACGTGTAGAGAAAATTCGCTCTTCATTTGGTGCTAAAAGACCAGCACTCTCAGTGGGTTGATGTCACCATGCGCTCCTAAACAAAAATGCTGGGAGAGCATGGTGATGTCATCACGTTGGTAGCACAGGTCCTTCAGCACCAAGAGAGACTTGCCTTGTGTGTGCAAGCGGATAAGGCCATTTTCCACTAATGTACCCATAATAAACGGCCATTACATGGATGCACTCCCGTCTAAATGGCCATTAAAAATAGTCCCAATGATTTACATGGGGTCCATCTGGCATGGCATGTCCTATTTTTCACAATCACTATTCACTCGCCCTAAAAAAAAATGCTTTTTGTATGATAGCAGTCACCTCTCTCCAGTATACAGTCAGGACCGCACATTTCCATAGCATGTCTATCAAGCCTGCAGGTTCCATATCACACCGAGGACACTTGGCATCTAATCTGTGACCAATTTGGTGTAAAAACACTGGCGTCTTGTACACTCTATGGATAATAAATAATTGCGAAAGCTTTCCACTTTCACTCAAAGATGACACAGGCACCGCCTCTAATATATCAGCCCATTGCTCTTTCGTGAGTTCAACCACATCTGTCTCCTATTTATGCATTTAAGTCAGTGGGTGAGATTCTAGGTATTTATCTAGTATCAAATCGATATGTTAGAGATATCATCCACCTTCTTTCACCTCCCAAAACAATCAGATGCAATGCTGCGTCTCTTTGTGCCATTACGCTACCATTCTTAATCATCGTATTATATGCATGACGCAATTGCAGATATTGATAAAAGCGCCTGGTGAGGAATGCCATATATTTCTTGAATACTGGTGAAGAATCTGGGCTGCTAGAATCATTATTCACTAGATACAGGAGCTGAAGAGACATTCACTCCACTGAGAGCTGTGTTTCATGGAAGCAGACAGGCCAAAATAGATATTCAAAACAGTTATATAATGCTCCTACTGTTAATATAGTGATTAGAACTGTATACTGAACCAGTTATACCGTATGTGTGCTTACTTACAGTTCCACCAAATTACAAGCATACAAACCAGATTCCATACATATTGCAAATACAAACTACAAATACAAATTGCAAGCTACAATTGCAAACTACAAATAGCAATCAACAGGGGCGTAGCTAGAAATGACTGGGCCCCACAGCAAATTGTTGAATGGGGCCCCCCTCCCCCAGTAATTTTTTTGCAACCCCTTCCTTTCATGCCATCCCCATTACTGTGTCTAGTAAAGATCACTCTCTCAGACCAGGGCCGGCAGCTGTTCCATCAGTTTTATACACTGTCTATACTGTCACTGTATATCATTTCATTGTGTAATACTGTTGAGGGGGCCCTGACCAAATCTTTTAGTCCTCCTCATCCTGGATGGCCCCTTCTGGGTCAGGGCCCCAAAGCAGCTGCTTCCCCTATAGCTATGCCCCTGGCAATCAAATAGCAATCCATACAAATCAGTAGAACTATCGAGTAAATCTCAGATATATCTCTCAGAGAGATCATAAAGTGCTTAAATAACAGCAGTGTTATATATGAAGAAAAGTTGAAGTTAATAAAGAAGTTATTTGAAGCATTTGCTGTGCTCTTTAAACCTACTGTTTCCATAGAACGGCGCAAGAGGAATTACAGAGTAATAGACAGTCTGGTTAGACTAAAAGTCAGAGATATCAAAATTCTTTTAATGCCACAGCACAAAAGGCACTTCATAGTGCTACGCCTGTCACAGTGGAACTATTGCCCTCAGAGGGCGAAGCGATAGCGCTCCTTAACGCCATAGAATGTGCGCATTAGTCAAACTACAGCCAACTCTTAAAGTGGCAGAATGGCAAAGGCAAGATATTCAGAGAAAGAGCGCCAACTCTCCTGCGATCCCTAGAGAGAAAGAGATGCATGGTAAGAGGCCAAAGTCCAGAGCTAGAGTGCCTGCAACGCTATCCATGGAGAGACCACATACTGCAGTCAACTAGTTTCCTGCCACTAGACCCAAAATCTGCAGCAGCGTATCCAAGCCAGCGCATCACAAGTCATCACAGAGCATCGCAAGTCTGCACAGAACATCGCAAGTCAGCACAGAGCATCGCAAGTCAGCACAGAGCATCGCAAGTCAGCACAGAGCATCGCATCACATCAAGAAAAGACAAGTATCCTGTAAGACATTTGTTCCAACAAACTTCAGATTGCAGTATCCTGCTCTTCAGAATAAGGTCAGAGCTTTCCTTTTATTACTTATTGCATATAGGCTTTGGCATAAAGAGACATTTTAGTGTTCAGATAAAGACATTAAAGTAAAACAAAGGACAGTTTGTATTACACGGACTCTATTGCATTTAAAGTGAAAGTCATTTATTGCCTGCATTTATCTCTGTTGTTTTTAAAGTGACAGTCATTTTTTTCTGCATTTGTCAGTATTGCATTTAAAGTGAAAGGACTCTTAATATTCGTATTGATTGTTAGTATTGCATTTAAAGTAAAATATCTGAGCCTATATTACCATGCCACTGAAAGAGGATACAAAGATAGATAGAGTAGAAGTTGAAGAGCAAGGGAACCTGTCTGAGGTAGAAGAGTCTGATGCAGCATTAGTCTTGCCTCAAACAAATATAGCCAAAGAAGATGAACTAAGACGTTCATCACGTGCCAGAAAACCGACCTCAAAGATGCTAGAAAATTTGGAGCAAGAGGCAGCATTAAAGGAGAAAAAGTTACGCCCGGATGATTGATAGGTGGAATCATACATTAAAGACATTCGTAGAAAGCTAAAGCAAAAAAGTATGAAAGGGAACTTGAGTGATTATGGTAGAGACGGTAGAAGAATCTGAATCAGAGCTTATGGCAGCATATGTCAACCTGCGGTCGTATACGACACCTTCCCAAGATATTGTAAGGAACATAGACACATGTACTGCGATCACTAAAGATTTAGTAAAGCTCATGAGAGAACTATCATCTGCAGCAAACTATGATGAAGTTAAAGCAAGAAGTAGAATGAACAAGCTTTTTGTGAGAGACTATGCTAGGTCCTTAGGGGGAACCACAATCTCAAGTGGGACTTCCTACGCTAGCAGAAGTGCCACCCACATATCAGAGTCCTCAATTACTTCAGCCAAAAGAAAGGAATTAGCTGAACAACTTGCTGTCAAGAGAGCAGAAATTGAAATGGAAGCTGCCATCGAGGTGCAGCGCCAACTGATCGCTGAAAAGGAAGCTGAAAAGGATGCACAGCGCCATCAGATAGAAGCTGAAATGGATGCACAACGCCATCAGATGGAAGCTGAAATGGATGCACAATGCCATCAGATGGAAGCTGAAATAGATGCACAGGGCCAACAGATGAAAAGTCTGGAAAGGCAAAAAGAAGTTAAGATCATAGAAGCCAGACCCAGAGTACACGAAGAGGATATGAATCAGAGTAGTCATAGGTTCAAATCTGTTCTAAGTGAAGAAGCAGACTCCTACTTTCCTACTTACGCCCATGAAAATGGAAGGGAATCTCCAGCATTTAGTGAGAGAATAAGTTATTATTCTTCCATCCCTGCTCAGAAAAACAAAGAGAGGCCTAGTCCAGTGTTAGGAAAAAGGTGTGTAAATTTACCCTCTATCTCTACCAGAAAAGATAAAGAAAAGGATTCACCTAATTCAGAACTAAGTGAGAAAATAGAACCGGATGATTCTATTCCAACAGGACAACAGAGAACAGCCCTCGCTAGACTTCCCATACCGGAACCCACTGTATTTTCAGGAGACGTTCTGAAGTTCATAGAGTGGAAGGCAAGTTTTGAAATGACCATTGAGCATCATTACTTTAGTCCAATTGACAAGTTATTCAGAGATATGTTGGTGGGGAAGCAAAGAAAGTTCTTGAAGGTAACTTCTATAGAAAAGACGAAGAAGCCTACAAGCAAGCTTGAGAAAAATGAAATGCAAGATATGGTCATCATTTCTTAGTACAAAGAGCTTTTAGAGAGAAATTGAATAACTGGCCTAAAATAGGTCCTAAAGAACACTTCAGATTCCAAGAGTATGGTGACTTCCTGCAAGCATGCAGCAATGCCATCCCAAACGTTTAAGGACTGGAAGTACTGAAGGACTATCTAGAAAACCACAGGATGTTAACTAAGCTACCTGAAGAATTGGCTTCTAGATGGAATCACTATGTGACTAAACAGTTAGATCTAGGCAAGAACTTCCCAAGTTTTAAAGAGTTCTCTGAGTTTGTCAATAAGGAAGCACGAATAGCATATAATCCAGTAAGATCATTATACTTCTTAAAATCATTAGAAGAAAGGCCTGCAAGAGAGATAAGACGTGCAAGAGCAACTAGCTTTGCAACCAACACAGCAGCTAAAGGTCCAGATACCTACGAGAGCAAGTTCAAAGTCACTACTGGGATCAGTAGAGAGACAGAACTGACAAATCTTCAGACTACCTTCAAGTGTATGTTCTGTGGAGAGAACCACTCCATACATAAGTGCCAACAATTGAAGGAGAAGTCCCCAGAAGAAAAGAAAATGTGTGCTGGATAACCTACTGTGTTTCGGATGCCTAAGAAAAGGCCATGTTACTAAGGAGTGTAAGAAAAAGGCCATGCAGCGTTTGCAAATGACGCCATCCTACACCACTACATGATGAACGTCCAAAGAAAGATCAATCCCCAATACCTAAAGATACTGAGGAAAGAAATAAAGTATCGGTATTTTTTTGCAGGGAGGGAAGGAGAAAGCAATGGCACATTGAGTGAGGGAAGGAGAAAGCAATGGCACATCAATGGTTGTACCAGTGTGCATTTCAAATCCTAAAAGGAGGAACAAGAAGGTATACGCCTATGCGCTACTGGATGCCCAGAGTGACGTCACCTTCATTGATCAAGAAATCTGCAAAAAATTACAAATGGCTACAGAACCAGTAAAGCTCAAACTCACCACAATGACAGGGAGAGACACATTAGTGAACAGTCAAAGGGTCAAAGGACTGACAGCTAGAAGACTTTATCCTCGAAGAAGGACATGCAGAGAAAGTTAATAATCAGCCTAAAGAAGGAGAAGTGTGGTACATCCCACATCAAGGTGTCTACCACTCAAAGAAACCAGATAAGATTAGAGTAGTATTTGGTTGCTCAGCAAAGTACTGGAGTCCTTTGAGACATCAATTAATCAACAGGACGACAAGGGAATCGTACATTCTACAGGCAACCTCGGCAAGGGGGGGGGGGGGGTTATTCTGGCGTCAAGTGTCTTGAGCTTTATCTTGCGCCACCCCCCCTGGTGAAGTGAGTAAAAACTCGACTGTGTTATATTATAATCTGCAAAATAATACAGTAAATATACTTACCTTGATGATCAGGGTTTTTATGTAAGAATACAATTATATATTTTTTATTTCCTATTTGGCTTTACACCATTTGGTTTTATTTATATCTGGGGAAGCACTCCAAGACTCTATTAGTGGTATAATTTTTTTCTTCAATACTTGGCGCTCCACCAACCCTTCTTCATCTCCTTTTTCGTGAATCTACTAAAAGGACCAGATCTTACAAACACTCTGCTTGGAGTACTCTGTAGATTCAGAAAGTCATGTGCGACATTGAAAAGATGTTCCACCAGTTTCATGTGAAGAATGAAGATAGAGACTTGCTGAGGTTTCTATGGTGGGAGGATGGAGATACAGAGCCATCAGAATACAGAATAAATGTACACTTGTTTGGAGCAGCATCATCTCCAGGTTGCGCCAATTATGGTATGAAGTACCTGGCTAATCAGAATGAAAAGGATTGCCCATCAGCAGCAAATTTTCTGAAGAAAAACTTTTATGTAGATGATGGTCTCATAAATTTAGAGTCTACAGAATTTGCAATCAAACTAGTGAAAGAAAGCCAAGAGTTATGCGCAAGAGGAAACCGGAGCCTTCACAAATTCATCTCAAACAACAGAGAGGTACTGGAGTCCATCAGTGACTCTGAACGTGCAGCAACAATGAAGAATGTAGGTCTCAATTATAATTATCTTCTAGTTCAGAATGTACAGGGTGGGCCATTTATATGGATACACCTTAATAAAATGGGAATGGTTGGTAATATTAACTTCCTGTTTGTGGCACATTAGTATATGTGAGGGGGGAAACTTTTCAAGATGGGTGGTGACCCTCTTCTCCCACTCTTCACACACTGATAGCAACACCGCAGGAGAAATGCTAGCACAGGCTTCCAGTATCCGTAGTTTCAGGTGCTGCACATCTCACAGCATAGACAATTGCCTTCAGATGACCCCAAAGATAAAAGTCTAAGGGGGTCACTGGATATGGGAAATTGCTACATGATGATGTGTTTCCCTCTTTATGCACTGAAGCTGGCACGTTCCCTGAGTTTTTCCAGCAAGATGGTGCACCCACCACCACATTATGGGTGTCAGGTCCAAGCATTCCTAGATCAACAGTTTCCTGGAAAGTGGATTGGTCGTCGTGGGCCAGTTGAATGGCCCCAAAGGTCTCCCGATCTGACCCCCTTAGACTTTTATCTTTGGGGTCATCTGAAGGCAATTGTCTATGCTATGAAGATACGAGATGTGCAGCACCTGAAACTACGGATACTGGAAGCCTGTGCTAGCATTTCTCCTGCGGTGTTGCTATCAGTGTGTGAAGAGTGGGAGAAGAGGGTTGCATTGACAATCCAACACAATGGGCAGCACATTGAACACATTTTATAAGTGGTCAGAAACTTGTAAATTACTCATGAAAGAATAAAGTTACGTTAAAACCAAGCACACCATTTTTTTTCTTGTGAAATTCCCAATAAGGTTGATGTGTCACATGACCCTCTTCCTATTGAAAAAACAAAAAGTTGGATTCAAAATGGCCGACTTCAAAATGGCTGCCATGGTCACCACCCACCTTGAAAAGTCCCCCCCCCTCACATATACTAATGTGCCACAAACAGGAAGTTAATATCACCAACCATTCCCATTTTATTAAGGTGTATCCATATAAATGGCCCACCCTGTACAGTCGTGGCCAAAAGTTTTGAGAATGACACAAATATTAGTTTTCACAAAGTTTGCTGCTAAACTGCTTTTAGATCTTTGTTTCAGTTGTTTCTGTGATGTAGTGAAATATAATTACACGCACTTCATATGTTTCAAAGGCTTTTATCGACAATTACATGACCTTTATGCAAAGAGTCAGTATTTGCAGTGTTGGCCCTTCTTTTTCAGGACCTCTGCAATTCGACTGGGCATGCTCTCAATCAACTTCTGGGCCAATTGCTGACTGATACCAGCCCATTCTTTCATAATCACTTCTTGGAGTTTGTCAGAATTAGTGGGTTTTTGTTTGTCCACCCGCCTCTTGAGGATTGAGCACAAATTCTCAATGGGATTAAGATCTGGGGAGTTTCCAGGCCATGGACCCAAAATGTCAACGTTTTGGTCCCTGAGCCACTTAGTTATCACTTTTGCCTTATGGCACGGTGCTCCATCGTGCTGCAAAATGCATTGTTCTTCACCAAACTGTTGTTGGATTGTTGGAAGAAGTTGCTGTTGGAGGGTGTTTTGGTACCATTCTTTATTCATGGCTGTGTTTTTGGGCAAAATTGTGAGTGAGCCCACTACCTTGGATGAGAAGCAACCCCACACATGAATGGTCTCAGGATGCTTTACTGTTGGCATGACACAGGACTGATGGTAGCACTCACCTTTTCTTCTCCGGACAAGCCTTTTTTCAGATGCCCCAAACAATCGGAAAGAGGCTTCATCGGAGAATATGACTTTGCCCCAAGTCCTCAGCATTCCATTCACCATACTTTCTGCAGAAGATCAATCTGTCCCTGATGTTTTTTTTGGAGAGAAGTGGCTTCTTTGCTGGCCTTCTTGACACCAGGCCATCTTCCAAAAGTCTTCGCCTCACTGTGCGTGCAGATGCGCTCACACCTGCCTGCTGCCATTCCTGAGCAAGCTCTGCACTGGTGGCACTCCGATCCCGCAGCTGAATCCTCTTTAGGAGACGATCCTGGCGCTTGCTGGACTTTCTTGGACGCCCTGAAGTCTTCTTAACAAGAATTGAACCTCTTTCCTTGAAGTTCTTGATGATCCTATAAATTGTTGATTGAGGTGCAATCTTAGTAGCCACAATATCCTTGCCTGTGAAGGCATTTTTATGCAACGCAATGATGGCTGCATGCGTTTCTTTGCAGGTCACCATGGTTAACAATGGAACAATGATTTCAAGCATCACCCTCCTTTTAACATGTCAAGTCTGCCATTTTAACCCAATCAGTCTGACATAATAATCTCCAGCCTTGTGCTCGTCAACATTCTCACCTGAGTTAACAAGACGATTACTGAAATGATCTCAGCAGGTCCTTTAATGACAGCAATGAAATGCAGTGGAAAGGTTTTTTTGGGATTAAGTTAATTTTCATGGCAAAGAAGGACTATGCAATTCATCTGATCACTCTTCATAACATTCTGAAGTATATGCAAATTGCTATTAAAAAAACTTAAGCAGCAACTTTTCCAATTTCCAATATTTATCTAATTCTCAAAACTTTTGGCCACGACTGTACTTGGATTGGGATGGAATGTAGAGAATGACAAGTTCTTCTTTGAAGTATCTATTGAAGAGAAAGTTGCAACTATACGAACCATTCTTTCCGCAGTGGCTTCTATATTTGATCCATTGGGATTCTTGGCCCCAGAAATCCTCAGAGCAAAAGAAATACTGCAATAATTATGCAGACAGAAGTTGGGATGGGATGAGCCCATACCTGAAAATTTGAGGCCCAGGTGGGAGAGTTGGATAAGAGACTTGCAAAACTTGAGAGAAGTTCGAATAACCAGATGTTTTGTACCTCATGATTTCGGAAAGTACAAGAAAATAGAACTTCATCACCTTTCAGATGCCAGTAGTTATGGTTATGATCAGTGCTCCTACATCAGAGTGATAGAAGAAGAAAGGATACACTGTTCCCTGGTTGTGGGGAAGGCCAGAGTTGCACCTACCAGTATTCAGACAATACCAAGACTTGAACTTACAGCAGCTGTTTCAACATCAGTAAGCAAGTTTTTGAGAGAAGAATTGGAATTGAAAATAGATGAAGAATATTTTTGGACAGACTCACAAGTTGTCCTAGGATACATAAACAACAGAGCTCGAAGATTCCATATCTTTGTCACCAACAGAGTTGAGAAAATTCAGGAAATAACAAATCCAGAACATTGGCATCACATTAACACAAAGCATAACCCAGCAGATCATGCTTCAAGAGGCCTGAATGTAACTGAATTGAAAAATTCGAATTGGTTCACAGGTCCAGAGTTACTTTGGGAAAAGGAAATCATGCCCAGTAAAGGTTACACAGAATTGTCTATGGGTGATCCAGAAGTAAAAGTTGTACAAACATTGAGCACTGCTGTCAATTGTCAAGATGACATACTTGAAAGACTAGCCAGATGTTCAAAATGGAATACAGTCATAAACGTAGTAGCTCGAATTCAACGTTTGGGAAAGACAAATCAGAACTGTGAGAAATGTGTCAAGTTCAGTGTTGAAAAAGAACGCTGGAAGAATAGATGATGCTTCACTTAGGACCCTATTCTATGAAGTTAACAGTCGTCCACTTACAGTTGATAACATTAACGATCTAACACGTTTGCACCCTTTAACTCCCAACCATCTACTTCACCTTAAGTCTGATTACATACAGCCACCTCCTGGCAAGTTCACCAAAGAGGATTTATATGCCAGGAGGAGATGGCGAAGAGTTCAATATCTATCAGAACAGTTTTGGAATAGATGGAGGAAAGAGTACTTAGCCAATCTAATACATTGTATGTGTATACAGTCGTGGCCAAAAGTTTTGAGAATTACATAAATATTGGAAATTGGAAAAGTTGCTGCTTACGTTTTTATAATAGCAATTTGCATATACTCCAGAATGTTATGAAGAGTGATCAGAGGAATTGCATAGTCCTTCTTTGCCATGAAAATTAACTTAATGCCAAAAAAATCTTTCCACTGCATTTCATTGCTGTCATTAAAGGACCTGCTGATCAGTAATAGTCTTGTTAACTCAGGTGAGAATGTTGATGAGCACAAGGCTGGAGATCATTATGTCAGGCTGATTGGGTTAAAATGGCAGACTTGACATGGTAAAAGGAGGGTGATGCTTGAAAACATTGTTCTTCCATTGTTAACCATGGTGACCTGCAAAGAAACGCGTGCAGCCATCATTGGGTTGCATAAAAATGCCTTCACAGGCAAGGATATTGTGGCTACTAAGATTGCACCTCAATCAACAATTTATAGGATCATCAAGAACTTCAAGGAAAGAGGTTAAATTCTTGTTAAGAAGACTTCAGGGCATCCAAGAAAGTCCAGCAAGCGCCAGGCTCGTCTCCTAAAGAGGATTCAGCTGCGGGATCGGAGTGCCACCAGTGCAGAGCTTGCTCAGGAATGGCAGCAGGCAGGTGTGAGCGCATCTGCACGCACAGTGAGGCGAAGACTTTTGGAAGATGGCCTGGTGTCAAGAAGGCCAGCAAAGAAGCCACTTCTCTCCAAAAAAAAAATCAGGGACAGATTGATCTTCTGCAGAAAGTTTGGTGAATGGACTGCTAAGGACTGGGGCAAAGTCATATTCTCCGATGAAGCCTCTTTCCGATTGTTTGGGGCATCTGGAAAAAGGCTTGTCCGGAGAAGAAAAGGTGAGCGCTACCATCAGTCCTGTGTCATGCCAACAGTAAAGCATCCTGAGACCATTCATGTGTGGGGTTGCTTCTCATCCAAGGTAGTGGGCTCACTCACAATTTTGCCCAAAAACACAGCCATGAATAAAGAATGGTACCAAAACACCCTCCAACAGCAACTTCTTCCAACAATCCAACAACAGTTTGGTGAAGAACAATGCATTTTCCAGCACGATGGAGCAAAGTGCCATAAGGCAAAAGTGATAACAAAGTGGCTCGGGGACCAAAACGTTGACATTTTGGGTCCATGGCCTGGAAACTCCCCAGATTTTAATCCCATTGAGAACTTGTGGTCAATCCTCAAGAGGCGGGTGGACAAAGAAAAACCCACTAATTCTGACAAACTCTAAGAAGTGATTATGAAAGAATGGGTTGCTATCAGTCAGGAATTGGCCCAGAAGTTGATTGAGAGCATGCCCAGTCGAATTGCAGAGGTCCTGAAAAAGAAGGGCCAACACTGCAAATACTGACTCTTTGCATAAATGTCATGTAATTGTCGATAAAAGCCTTTGAAACGTATGCGTGTAAGTGCGTGTAATTATATTTCACTACATCACAGAAACAACTGAAACAAATATCTAAAAGCAGTTTAGCAGCAAACTTTGTGAAAACTAATATTTGTGTCATTCTCAAAACTTTTGGCCAAGACTGTAGAGCCAAAAATGTTAGAATTGTGTCGATGTCCCAATATTTATGGACCTGACTGTACGTGGACGAGCAGCAAGAATATTTATTTTCCCCTAGGTGCATTTCCCTCCATATATCTGCCTACCAAAGGTAGCTTCCATTCCAGTTGACACTCTGCACTTGTCTAGTTCTTCGTAAATTACATTATTAAAATCCCCAACTATCAAGCCTGGAATGTCAGGATATTCCGCCATAAACTCCAGCACCATTTTCAGCAGCACTGAGGTGTATGGCGGGGGAATATAGATTGTTACCAGCACCATCTTTATTCCATTAATCGCACAGTGGACACATATGAACCTCCCCTCTACATCCACAAATTCCTGTATACATTTGAAGCGTATATTCTTATTAACAAGTATACTCACTCCCCTGGAATATGCGGAGAAGACAGAATGCACAGAATAGCCAACCCAAGATTTTTGGAGCAATTGCACGTTTGATTTGGTCATATGCGTTTCCTGTAGGAAGCAGATGGCTGGCTGGTATCTCAATAAATATCTAAATATGCCATGTCTTCTGTTAGCCTCTGCCATTCCCCGCACATTCCAACTAATCACTTTAGTCATAGACGCCATTACATTCTTTCAATTTACGTAAGTGTTTACCAGTTGTCCACATTTTCCCATCCCAAAACTGCCATTTCTTCCATATAAGCATGCCGATACTGAAATGTACCCTCCCGCCCCCTCCCTCTCAGTGAAAACAAAATGTATTCAGATTTTCCAATATTACTTTCATAACATAGGGCTAACCATAAAAACCTAGCCCAACAATCTCTACTGCAAACTTCAGTCCCGTACCTAAGTGCGTTAAAAACTCGCACCGGTACGAATATAACGGTACTACTCACGCTCCTGCAATGGGACGTCCCATCAACGTGACTGGGAATTCCCTTTTAAGTCCACAGTAGGAACTTTAATCTCAACAATGGAATTATACTGAGTTTACTCACTGAGTGAATATTTCAGTTGCCCAAGATCTCATTTCTGAGCTGCCGTTCATTCTTGTCTAGCCACTGTAGTGCAGCATCCGGATCTTCAAAAAACAGCGCAGTTCCTACGGCGACTACCCTCAGCTTGGCTGGAAACATCATGGAGTATTGTATTTGTAATCTACGGAGTCGTCTTTTTATTTCCACAAAGCGGGCTCTTTTCTTCTGTACTTCAGATGAATAATCCTGGAATATGGAGACCTGTACGCCGTTTATCATGAGCTCCGAGTGGTCCCTCGATCGCTGTAGTATAGTGTCTCTATCTTTATAGTGCAACATTTTTGCTAGGATTGGGCGAGGTGGGCGTCAAGAAGGCAACGGTCTTGTAGGGACGCAATGTGATCTCTCCACCACACATAAAGACGATAGGCCTTTGTCTTTGAACTTTTCAGCTATCCATTTTTCAATAAATTCGGTAGCATTCACGCCCTCTGCAGTTTATGGCACCCCAACAAGCCTGATATTATTCCGGCGTGACCGGTTTTCAAGGTCATCTGTTTTAGCATATAATGTAGCGATATCTTTGGCGATTACTTTGGCTGATTTTTGGAGCGGTTTGACTCCATCTTCCATTTCTGACACCCTTCGCTCTACCTCAGTAGTGCGTTCTGCCACTTTGTGCAGATCATGACGTATGATAGAAAAGTCCTCTTTAAGCCAACCAAATTGTATATTCCAACTTTTAAGGGTGTTATTGCAGCTTGCTATAGCAGCCATTACATCTTTCAAAGTGGGATCTGCTGTCTCCTCCACTTGACCTTGTGCTTTTGATTCTGCACTATATTGCTGCTTATGGGATAGCTGGGACCCCTGCACTGTCTGCTCATCTTCTGATGAACTCTCCTTCCCTTCTGACGTAGACCGATCTCTCTCCGAATCTCCCCACCTCTCCTTCAAGCTCTTTTGAGGCTTATGTGCGTAATTCTCCAGGCGCGCTGCTATCTCATGGCACGCTGTAACAGGCGCGCTCTCCTCCTCGTCTGCGCCATATTGGATCCGTGCCTCATGCTCTGGTTTCATCAGAGTTTTGCCCTTTCTTGGCATTCTGATGGTGTAACGGTCACGTCCACACACACACAGGGGGAAGGATAGTGACCACTGCGCTCCACCCTCACCCCTGGCCCTGCCTACTTGCGAGTCCTGATGACAGGGGACAACTGGACGACAGTCCCTAACTTAGGATATGTGCAGGGAAGACAGACAAGACAAAATACGGAACATGAACGGACTGGGTCAGAACCAAGAGAGCTACGCAGTACAAAGAATGATAAGGAGAAGCCGGGGTCAAATACCAGGAGAGCAGAGAAGTACAAGAGGAGTCCTAAGAGAGTAGTCAGGTGGGAGCCGAGGTCACAATACCAGGACGGATGCGCAGTACAGGAGGAGCAGGCAAAAGGATGGTCAGGGAACAGGATCAGGTAAGTATTCAGCAGTCCAACAAATAGCCAGGAACCTAGAAATTAACAGGCAACCTGTAGCCAGCAGGCTGCCTGTATTTATAGTGGGGAGTGAGGGTCATGTGACGTGGCCAGCGTCACATGACCGACAGACCAACCAGTCGAGCACCGAGTGATCAGCTCGGCGCTCAAGGCAGACTAGGAGCAGGGAACCACCCAGCTAGTAAAGCTGCCCTGGGAATGAGGTCAAACACAGATCCTCATTCCCAAAGCTAAGCAACAGGTCTGCGGGCAATGGGGGACCGAGTGCACCTTCGGAACCCCGTGACAGTACCCCCCCTTTTACGAGGGGCCACCGGACCCAAGACTTCAGGCGATGGCTTTTCAGGGTGTTCTAAATGAAATTTACTAACAAGTCTAGGAGCATGAACCTCCCTGGCAGGTACCCAAGATCTCTCTTCAGGTCCATACCCCTTCCAGTGAATCAGGTACTGCAAGGAATTACGCACCTTCCTGACATCCACTATTTTAGAACCCACATACTCGACAGCATCATTAACAAGAACCGGCGGAGGCGAGGCTTTTGATGGTACTACCGGTTCAAAAAAAATTTTAAGCAGAGATTTATGGAACACATTATGAATGTGGAATGACTCGGGCAGCTCCAACCTAAAAGATACCGGGTTAATCACTTCCGTGATCTTATATGGTCCAATAAAACGAGGAGCAAATTTTTTAGAAGTTACCTTGAGAGATAGATTCTTGGAGGACAACCATACTTTATCCCCAACCTGAAAGTTTACCCCCCTTGAACGTCTCCTATCGGCCTTGAGTTTTTGAGAACATTGAGCCTTTTCTAGGTTCGATTGAACCCGGGCCCAAACTGTGCACAGTTCGGAGGAGAGTTTATCCGCTTCAGGGTTAGAGGAGGAGACGGACGACCCAGAATGAAAACGGGGATGAAAACCATGGTTACAAAAGAAAGGGGAGACCCCAGCGGAAGAATTGACACGGTTATTCAACGCAAATTCAGCCAACGGAAGGAATTTGACCCATAATTGCTGGTCATCAGCAACATACGACCTCAAGAATTGTTCCACAGACTGATTAAGGCGTTCAGTCTGCCCATTACTCTCAGGATGGTAGGCGGAAGAAAAAGACAATGAAATTTTACATCTTTGACAGAAGGCCCTCCAGAATTTGGACACAAACTGCACACCCCTGTCAGAAACAATATTTTCCGGGATGCCATGTAAACGAACAATCTCTCTCACAAAAATAGACGCCAGGGTTTTAGCATTCGGAAGTTTAGACAGGGGAATGAAATGAACCATCTTGCTAAACCTATCGACCACTACCCAAACCACAGTCTTACCCTCCGCCAGCGGTAGGTCAGTTATAAAGTCCATTGAGATATGGGACCAGGGTCTACTGGGAATGGGTAGGGGTCGTAGGTTACCAGCAGGGCGAGTCCTAGGTGTCTTAGACCTGGCACAAACCTCACAGGCTGACACGTAGGACTTAACATCCCTGGTCAGAGTGGGCCACCAATAAGATCTAGAAACCAGATCCTTAGTACCCTCAACACCCGGATGTCCACAAAAGGCAGAATCGTGACACTCCCCCAACAGCTGGAGACAAAATTGTACGGGAACAAACAACTTATCTGTTGGGGTGGATGCCGATGCCAGATATTGTTCAGCCTTAATGCGAGCCGAGATATCCTGGGTTAGAGCTGCTAAGAAGATGTTTGTTGGTAGGATGGATTCAGGCGGCGTCTCAGTGGGTTGAAAAGCATGGAAGCTCTGAGATAATGCGTCTGCTTTCACATTTTTACTTCCCGGCCTGAACGTAATGAAGAAATCAAAACGGGTAAAAAACAGAGCCCATCGGGCTTGTCGGGGATTCAACCTCTTAGCTGACTCGAGAAACATTAGGTTTTTATGTGACAACAGTTACTCGATGCCTTGCCCCCTCCAAAAAATGCCTCCACTCCTCAAATGCCCATTTAATAGCCAGCAGCTCCCTATTCCCTATGTCGTAGTTTCTCTCCGTGGGAGAGAATTTCCTGGAGAAGAAGGCACATGGTCTTAGGTTAGTGAGGCTAGCAGGACCTTGTGAAAGGACTGCTCCTGCGCCATCCTCGAACGCATCCACCTCCACAATAAAAGGTTTCTCCTGATCAGGCTGGATCAGAATGAGAGCGCTACTAAATGCCTTTTTTAAGGTTTCAAATGAAGAGATGGCCTTGGTAGACCAATTCTCCAAATCCGCCCCTTTCTTCGTAAGGTCGGTCAATGGCTTAGCAATTACAGAAAAATTCCTGATAAATTTACGATAGTAATTAGCGAAACACAAAAACCATTGTAAAGCCTTTAAGGATGAAGGCCTTACCCATTCCTTAATTGCTAAAACCTTACCAGGATCCATCTTAAAGGTGTGAGGAGTCAAAACATGCCCTAGAAACAGTATCTCCTGTACACCAAAGACACATTTCTCTTGCTTAGCGGATAGCTGGTTCTCCCTCAACACCTCTAATACTTGTTTGACATGAGACACATGAGATTCGAAATCTGGAGAGAATATCAAAATGTCGTCAAGATAGACAATAATAAATTTACCTAAGAACTCCCTGAGAATATCGTTCATTAAGTTTTGGAACACAGCTGGGGCATTGCTGAGTCCAAAAGGCATCACCTGATATTCAAAGTGTCCTATCGGAGTATTGAACGCTGTCTTCCATTCGTCTCCCTCCTTGATTCGGATAAGATTGTATGCCCCTTTCAGGTCAATCTTGGAAAACCAGGTTGCCCCCAGAACCTGGTTAAATAAATCCGGACTCAATGGGAGAGAGTATCTATTTTGGACAGTGATCTTATTCAATCTCCGGTAAACAATACAAGGCCTAAGACCACCATCCTTCTTTTTAACAAAGAAAAACCCTGCTCCCATAGGAGAGACTGAAGGTCTAATATGCCCTTTAGCAAGGCTCCTTAATATAATCTTCCATAGCCTTGCGTTCGGGCCCTGAAAGATTATAAATTCGCCCTTTAGGAAATTTGGCACCCTCTATTAGCTCTATGGAGCAATCATAAGGTCTATGGGGGGGTAGAACCTCTGGAGTAGGGGATGAGAATACATCAGAGAATTCTTTAATAACTGAGGGTAATGTATTAAACCTTACTGAAACCCCAGCCTGGACCACGGACAAGCATGAGTCACACTTAGGTCCCCATTTCACCAACTCTCCTTTGGACCAATCAATTGTGCCAAGGCAAACCTAGTACCACCTCAACCGGTAGGTTCTCCAGGACTAAAAGAGAACATCTCTCGGATTGGCACACACCCACGGTCAGAGAAATTTCAGAGGTACATGACCTCGCCGTACCACCCATCAGGGGAGTAGCATCAATAGCCATGACATGGATAGGTGTAGGTAAAGAAAACATTGGAATACCCAATTGACTAGCAAATTCAAAGTCAATAAAGCTGGCCGCTGAACCGGAATCAATAAAGGCCTTACCCGGCCACTTATTAACCCCCAGAGAAATTGTTATGGGTACCAAAAGCTTATATTTAGAAAAATCAGGGTGTACCTGGTCTTTAGGTTTTCTTGCCTTAGGAGATTTGTCAGAGAGGACCCTCTTAGGACACTTGTTAATCCAATGGCCAGGATCTCCACAGTAGAAGCACTCTCCGCGTCTGCGACGAAGATTACCCCGGGTCATGCCAAGCTGCATGGGTTCCTCGGTGGAGGCCTCAGTGTTGTCCCTGGAAAAGGCCTCTGGCTGGAACACCATCTGAGAACAGAACTGTAGTTCTTGTCGTCTCTCCCTAACTCGTCGGTCAAGTCGGACAACTAGGGTCATCATCTCCTCTAAGGTCTCTGGAATTTGATAACTGACTAATAGATCTTTTAAATTATCAGACAGACCAGACCTAAACTGACTCTTCAGGACTGGTTCATTCCATCCAGAGGGGACACACCACCGTCTGAATTGGGTGCAATACTCCTCTGCAGGGAGATGGCCCTGAACCAGTGCCCTAAGAGCCGTCTCGGCTACCAGGGCCCTGTCTGGTTCGTCATAGAGGGTACCCAGGGCCTGAAAAAACCCTCCACAGAAGTCAGACAACTGGCCCCAGGAGGTAACGAGAATGCCCAGGCCTGGGGATCACCCTGTAGAAGAGAAATGATAATCCCCACACATTGGCTCTCGGGACCGGAGGACATGGGGCGCAAACGGAAGTAGAGTTTGTAACTCTCCTTAAAAGGAGAGAAACCTCTTCCGGTCTCCAGAAAAGGGTTCTGGGAGCTTGATCTGGGGTTCAAAATGTGGACTGGAGGGCAGAGGAGTGGAAGAACCTTGCCCTAACTCAAAAGAATAGAGTTTCTCTCCTAGCGCCTGCACCACCTGTGTCAAGCTAGAGACATGGTCAGTCAGGGTAGTAAGCGGATTCATGATACAGTGGTTATTGGGCCTGTTAATCTGTAACGGTCACGTCCACACACACACAGGGGGAAGGATAGTGACCACTGCGCTCCACCCTCACCCCTGGCCCTGCCTACTTGCCTCACGAGTCCTGATGACAGGGGACAACTGGACGACAGTCCCTAACTTAGGATATGTGCAGGGAAGACAGACAAGACAAAATACGGAACATGAACGGACCGGGTCAGAACCAAGAGAGCTACGCAGTACAAAGGATTAAGCAAAGAATGATCAGGAGAAGCCAGGGTCAAATACCAGGAGAGCAGAGAAGTACAAGAGGAGTCCTAAGAGAGTAGTCAGGTGGGAGCCGAGGTCACAATACCAGGACGGATGCGCAGTACAGGAGGAGCAGGCAAAGGATCGTCAGGGAACAGGATCAGGTAAGTATTCAGTAGTCCAACAAATAGCCAGGAACCTAGAAATTAACAGGCAACCTGTAGCCAGCAGGCTGCCTGTATTTATAGTGGGGAGTGAGGGTCATGTGACGTGGCCAGCGTCACATGACCGACAGACCAACCAGTCGAGTGATCAGCTCGGCGCTCAAGGCAGACTAGGAGCAGGGAACCACCCAGCTAGTAAAGCCGCCCTGGGAATGAGGTCAAACACAGATCCTCATTCCCAAAGCTAAGCAACAGGTCTGCGGGCAATGGGGGACTGAGTGCACCTTCGGAACCCCGTGACAGATGGCCTCTGGTTAAGGAGTGCACCTCTGTGGAGCTAGATGTCTCCTTAAAGCTAAGTTGGACAGTGGTGGTTTGCTGTGGACAGGCTGAAAGTCAGGATCCTAGCAGGCGCTCCGGGATGCGCGTGTTATGCCATGCTCCGTCAGGCCCCGTCCCCCGGGAACAAATACATTTGACTATAATGGAATCTGCTCCCATTGGCCTGATAATCTGTGTATGACTCTCTGGCAGATCTACTCCTTGGCATCAGCTGGAGGTGTGTGACGATGCCACCTGCCACACTGAATACCCTGCACTGGAGGCTGGACAAGATAGTACACATATCAAACTGGGCCAGTTCCAGCCACTATTACAATCTGCCTCCCAGAAGTCTATTTAGTCAGGGTACAGGCTATGTGCAGAAGAAAGGGCACAGTCCAGGTACGACTGAACCCAGTTGTTCAGGCAATGCTTGTCCTTTTGCTGATATGCGTCAGGTTGGCACAGCATTAAAAAAACTAAATTGGCTGCTGCTGCGCCTCCTGAGACTTATTGTAGGGGTAGCACCAGCAGAGAGGGTAGAAGGTCTCTAACTCAGCCAGGTTGGAGATGGGACTCCTGGACAGAAATACAGGTGACAGGCATCAGTAAAACATTCTCCCCTTTTTGCTTTGATTGCAATGATCTAAAAGTATGGCTATCCAGTAGTCATCACCTTGCTTAAAGCTAACCACATGCTTGCCAACATGTAGGCAACCAAGCACGCAGTTTGTCATGCTCACCAGCATGCCTGAGGACCCAGTTCTTTAAGACCCCACTGCAATGGTTGGTCATGGCCAATGTCATCGTCGTCATCATCATCAGCAGCATATATATCGTACCGAGTGCCAACCTCCTTTCCTATCTGTGCCTGGGAAAACTCCATGTCTCCCTGCACCAGAAACTTCTCCTCCTCCACTTCCTCTTTTATGCGACTTCGTCAATCCAGGTTCCTATCAGCTACAGGATCCCCAGAAAGCTGTGGAGGTTGTTGTCCTTCAGCTAGTCCTTGTTATATTAGAACAAATGCTCACGCTGATGCAAGTATCAGGGTGATGCCATGTTAATGCTTGTCCCTCCTCTTGTGGCATCTTCGAAGGGGTTGAGGATGCTACACATGGCCCTGATGAGCTGTCACTGCCTGCGCTCAAAATAATATACCGTATTTTTCGCCCTATAAGACGCACCGGCCCATAAGACGCACCTAGGTTTTTGAGGAGGAAAATAAGAAAAAAAATATTTTGAACCAAAAAGGTGTACTTTTGGAGGGTGGGTGGCACTTATGGGGGATCTGTGGGTGGGTGGCACTTATGGGGGATCTGTGGGTGGGTGACACTTATGGGGGATCTGTGGGTGGGTGACACTTATGGGGGATCTGTGGGTGACACTTATGGGGGATATGTGGGTGACACTTATGGGGGATATGTGGGTGACACTTATGGGGGATATGTGGGTGACACTTATGGGGGATATGTGGGTGACACTTATGGGGGATATGTGGGTGACACTTATGGGGGATATGTGGGTGACACTTATGGGGGATATGTGGGTGACACTTATGGGGGATATGTGGGTGACACTTATGGGGGATATGTGGGTGACACTTATGGGGGATATGTGGGTGACACTTATGGGGGATCTGTGGGTGACACTTATGGGGGATCTGTGGGTGACACTTATGGGGGATCTGTGGGTGACACTTATGGGGGATCTGTGGGTGACACTCATGGGGGATCTGTGGGTGACACTTATGGGGGATCTGTGGGTGACACTTATGGGGGATCTGTGGGTGACACTTATTGGGGTCTCTGGATGGCACATATATAGCATCTTATGCTATGTGTCATCCACAGATCCCCTCCATAACAGTGTCCCTGTAGTGTGAATGACCCTCAATACAGGGGGTGGGGGTCGCATCTGCTTTTATAATGACAGCGGGGCCCGTGCATTGACTGTATTCTACTACACGGGCCCCGCTCACTGTATATAAATCGTATCTGTAATAGTTAATTGCTATTTATATAATCGGGTAATCAGCGCCTGTATACTTACAACTACAAGCGCTCGGTAGCAGAGAGGAGGGAGGAGGCAGGCCGGGAGGACGGGCGCTGGCAGCGTGAGTCACTACGTCATGCGCCCACGCCGCCTGCTTCATTCATAAAGTGGGCGGCGCAGGCGCGTGACGTAGTGACTCACGCTGCCAGCGCCCGTCCTCCCGGCCTGCCTCCTCCCTCCTCTCTGCTACCGAGCGCTTGTAGTTGTAAGTATACAGTCGCTGATTACCCGATTATATACATAACAATTAACTATTACAGATACGATTATATACAGTGAGCGGGGCCCGTGTAGTAGAATACAGTCACTGCACGGGCCCCGCTGTCATTATAAAAGCAGATGCCAGCCCCCAGCCCCTCCTCCCTCTCAGCTGATACACCCGCCGCGCGGCATCGCGGCGGGTGTATCATTGAAAATTCGGCAAAATGCAGCATTCGCCCCATAAGACGCACTGCTATTTTTTCCCCTACTTTGGAGGGGGGAGTGCGTCTTATAGGGCGAAAAATACGGTATGCTCTGCTGTGGTGGTCTCATGCATCATGTAAATCATTAATCTCTCTATGCTGCTCATAGCAACGCTTCAGCATATGTAAGGTGGAATTCAAACGGTACAAAGGAAGACCATTTATTTCAGAAGGGCCTTTTTAGCCACATAAGAATGGCTGGACAGTCCCCTGGACATGACCAACACCATCTGCAAGACACGTTGCTTTTTCAAAAATTGATGCACCACTAAATTTATGACGTGTGCCATGCAGGGAACATGTGTTATTTCCCCCAAATGAAATGCAGCCACAATGTTCACTCCCTTGTCACCAACCACATGTGTGGACCCGCTGTGCCACTTACCGGTTTGGCTTTGGGCCAAACTTGGGAGCGGAATCTAAGTGTTCCCCTGGTTTTCACCCTTTATTCCGCTCCAAGATGCGAAAGCTGGTCTAAGCTGCAGGGGAGACACCAGGTCACTACCGCAAGAGTGGTCCCGGTTAAGTGGTAGCTGGCCGAGCAGGCCAGAACGCCCCAGTGCAAGCACTGTGGATACAGGCAGGTGGAGCGAGCTGTCACTGGATGGAAGGAGTGCAGCAGCAGAGTCAGATGAAGCAGAGCTTAGTTAGTGATTTAGCAGAGCTGGAGCTGTTAGAACAGCAGAGCTGAATAGCTCAGGTGCAGCAGGTGAAACAAGCTAAACAGCAGACAGAGGAGTGGTTGACAATCCGAATCATACACTTCAGAGCAGCGAGGTACAGGAGGATCAGGCAGAGACGAGGTCAGGATACAGGCTAAGGTCGGAAGCAGGATATCAACACAGGAACAACAAGCTGGAACCTTCGTTGTAGAAAACTACAATATTGCTCAGGCATCACAGGAAGGGGGAAGCACCCTTATAAAGGTGGTGCCTGGCCGGGATTGGAGAGAAGGCAGAATCAGGTGCGTGCACGAACCCTTAAAGAATCAGGACGCGTGCGGCTCCTACAAGGTGCAACTGAAGCTGGCGCCGCCTGCGACAGTGCAGGAAAGCGGGTCCGGAGCCTGCAGTGGAGAAGAGGAGCCTTGTGTGAAGTTCAACTGAGGTACATAGCAGGATGCGCTGCACGCTGGTGGCTCCCAACTGCCATTGTTACAGCCAGTAAGGCGCTATTAGGATTAACCTGGGTTTTTCTTGTAACACCTTTTGCAGGATCTTCTGAATTAATGCAAATGGGGGAAACGCATACAGGGTCTCGTTTGGCCAAGGCTGGGAGAGTGAATCGACGAAGAATGGGCGATCTCTGTAGGATAGGGAGCAAAATTTTTCTGTTTGTCTTTTTTGTCATGTTGCAAAAAGGTCCAGGTCTGGAAAAACCAATTTTTGTGTTATTTGAATAAAAACCTGTCGATTCAGACTCCACTCTCCTTCTTTCAGGACTTCTCTGCTTAGAAAGTCTGCGACTCTGTTGTCCTTTCCTTTTATATGGACTGCTATATATGAAAGTATATTTTTTTTCTGCCCATCGGAAGATCTTTTCTGATACTTTTGCCAAGAACAGCCTTTTTGTACCTCCCTGTTTGTTCAGATAAGTGACTGCCGTGATGTTGTCTGATAAAATGTATATCTCTCATCCTTTTATTTCTGATTGAAGTGTTTTTAAGGCCTCCCAAACCGCAGATAATTCTCTTAGATTGTAGGAAGACAGACTTAGATTTTTCTCCCATGTTCCCTGTACAATGGACAGGTCTGAATGAGCCCCCCAGACGATTCTGCTGGCGTCTGTTGTAATTGTTATGGTGTTTGTTTGTCGCCAAGGTACTCCCCTGCAGATTCCTTCTGTTTTGCCACCAATTTAGGGAGTCTTTTACTTACTGGGGAACTCTTACCTTCTTCTATAATGAGGGTATACTTTTGTCCCAATTCTTTAACATGAACATTTGAAGAGTCCAAGAATGCGCTTGTGCCCATTTTACAGCTGGAATTGAAGAAGACATTAGACCCAATACCTTCATTACCATTCGAATAGTCACTTTCTCCTGCTGCGGAATAGAGACATTTCCTGGTTGATTTTTGATAGTTTTTCTGTTGGAAGAAAAGTTTTCATAAAATTTGAGTCCAATAACATGTCCAAAAATATCTTCCTTCTTTCGGGACGGAGATTAGATTTTTCTAGATTTATCATCCATCCTAGTCCTTCTAGATCCTGCTGTGCAATACTTAATTGTTCTTCTAGTGTCTCTTTCGACTCTGCAGCAATAAGAAAATAGTCTAAATAGGGGATGACCAGTATCCCTTTTTTATGGAAATCTGCTACGGCCCCTGCCATTATTTTTTTAAAAGACCCTCGGAGCTGATGTGAAGCCAAAAAGAAGGACCTGGAATTGGAAATGGAACACTTCTTTTCTCTCTTTTGAATTGCGAACCTTAAATACTTTTGGTGACCTCTGCATGTTGGAATGTGATAATATGCATTGGTCAGATCCAGAGTCGCCGTGAAAGCGTCCTTCCTTAGCAGGTTTATCGTAGATTTTATCGTCTCCATTTTTAAACGTTTGTACTGGAGATTAAGATTTAGGCCTTTTAGATTTCTAATTGCTCTTTACGAGCTGTTTTTTTCTTTACTAGAAACACTGGAGAATAAAAACCTGTTCTCTCTTCTCCTGGAGGGACTGGAACAATGGCCTCTTTCTGAAGCAGTATCATCACTTGTGCGTTGCGTGAAAATCGCAGCATGCTCCTCTTTGTGCGTTTTTCACGTAACGCAAGCCCCATAGAAATGAATGGGGTTGCGTGAAAATCGCAAGCATCCGCAAACAAGTGCGGATGCGGTGCGATTTTCACGCACGGTTGCTAGGAGACGATCGGGATGGAGACCCGATCATTATTATTTTCCCTTATAACATGGTTATAAGGGAAAATAATAGCATTCTGAATACAGAATGCAAAGTAAAATAGCGCTGGAGGGGTTAAAAAAATAATAATAATAATTTAACTCACCTTAATCCACTTGCTCGCGTAGCCCGCTGCATCTCCTTGTGTCTCCTTTGTTGAAGGACCTATGGTGAGCATTAAATACAGTTACAGGACCTTTGATGACGTCACTCCGGTCATCACATGGTACGTCACATGATCTTTTACCATGGTGATTCATAATGGTAAAAGATCATGTGACGTACCATGTGATGACCGGAGTGACGTCATCAAAGGTCCTTTACCCAGGTCCTAAAGAAAGAATACAGAAGCAGATGCCGGCTGCGCTATCAAGGTGAGTTAAACATTATTTTCTTTTTTTTTAACCCCTCCAGCGCTATTTTACTTTGCATTCTGTATTCAGAATGCTATTATTTTCCCTTATAACCATGTTATAAGGGAAAATAATACTATTTACAGAACACCGATCCCAAGCCCGAACTTCTGTGAAGAAGTTCGGGTACCAAACATGCGCGATTTTTCTCACGCGCGTGCAAAACGCATTGCAATGTTTTGCACTCGCGCGGAAAAATCGCGGGTGTTCCCGCAGCGCACCCGCACATTTTCCCGCAACGCCCGTGTGAAAGAGGCCTTAAGGTGCCCTAAAATGCCAGGGCAGTATAAATACCCCACAAGTGACACCATTTTGGAAAGAAGAGACCCCAAGGTATTCCGTGAGGGGTATGGTGAGTTGATGAGTTGGTGAGTGTTCTGTAAATAGTATTATTTTCCCTTATAACATGGTTATAAGGGAAAATAATAGCATTCTGAATACAGAATGCAAAGTAAAATAGCGCTGGAGGGGTTAAAAAAAAATAAAAAAATGTTTAACTCACCTTGATAGCGCAGCCGGCATCTGCTTCTGTATTCTTTCTTTAGGACCTGGGTAAAGGACCTTTGATGACGTCACTCCGGTCATCACATGGTACGTCACATGATCTTTTACCATTATGAATCACCATGGTAAAAGATCATGTGACGTACCATGTGATGACCGGAGTGACGTCATCAAAGGTCCTGTAACTGTATTTAATGCTCACCATAGGTCCTTCAACAAAGGAGACACAAGGAGATGCAGCGGGCTACGCGAGCAAGTGGATAAAGGTGAGTTAAATTATTATTATTATTTTTTTAACCCCTCCAGCACTATTTTACTTTGCATTCTGTATTCAGAATGCTATTATTTTCCCTTATAACCATGTTATAAGGGAAAATAATAATGATCGGGTCTCCATCCCGATCGTCTCCTAGCAACCGTGCGTGAAAATCGCACCGCATCCGCACTTGCTTGCGGATGCTTGCGATTTTCACGCAACCCCATTCACTTCTATGGGGCCCGCGTTGCGTGAAAAACGCAGAATATAGAGCATGCTGCGATTTTCACGCAACGCATAAGTGATGCGCGAAAATCACCGCTCATGTGAACAGCCCCATAGAAATGAATGGGTCGGTATTCAGTGCGGGTGCAATGCGTTCAACTCACGCATCGCATCCACGCGGAATACCCGCCCGTGTGAAAAGGGGCTTAGCGTGAGAAGTAGTTTGGAATCCAAATGCGTAAAAAATTTGAAATCGTAAAGATACTCTTTGGAATTTGGGCCCCTTTGCAATTCTTGGCTACAAAGTGTCACACATGTGGTATCACCGTACTCAGGAGAAGTAGGGAAATGTGTTTTGGGGTGTATTTTTACATATACCCATGCTGGGCGAGATAAATATCTCTGTAAAAGACAACTTTTCCCATTTTTTTATACAAAGTTGTCATTTTACAGAGATATTTCTCTCACCCAGCATGGGTATATGTAAAAATACACCCAAAAACACATTGCCCTACTTCTCCTGAGTACGGCTATACCACATGTGTGACACTTTTTTGCAGCCAAGATGCGCAAAGGGGCCCAAATTCCAAAGAGTACCTTTTAGGAGGGCATTTTTAGGCATTTGGATTCCAGTATAAATATCCCACATGTGACCCCATTTTGGAAAGAAGACACCCCAAGGTATTCCGTGAGGGGCATGGCGAGTTCATAGAAGTTTTTTTTTTTTTGGCACAAGTTAGCGGAAATTGATTTTTATTTATTTTTCTCACAAAGTCTCCCTTTCCGCTAACTTGTGACAAAAAATGTAATTTTACATGAACTCGCCATGCCCCTCACAAAATACCTTGGGGTGTCTTCTTTCCAAAATGGGGTCACATGTGGGGTATTTATACTGCCTTGGCATTTTAGGGGCCCTAAAGCGTGAGAAGAATTCTGGAATATAAATGTCTAAAAAATTTTACGCATTTGGATTCCGTGAGGGGTATGGTGAGTTCATGTGAGATTTTATTTTTTGTCACAAGTTAGTGGAATATGAGACTTTGTAAGAAAAAAAAAAACAAAAAAACAAAAAAAAAAACAATTTCCGCTAACTTGGGCAAAAAAAAAAAAAAAAAAATCTTCTATGAACTCGTCATGCCCCTCAAAAGTGATCTTTATAGCGCCGCAGTGATTATACGGTGTTTTTGCACTGATCAGCAAAAAAAAATATTCTGTCACTGCGGTGGGGCGGACTGAACGCAAGTGTGCGCACAAGATCAGGCCTTATCGGGACGAACACTGCGTTTTTTGTAGAGCCTATAGAACATGTTCTATTCTTGTCCGCAATTGCGGACAAGAAAAGGCATTTTTATATATAGTTCTGGCAATGTGCGGATCCGCAAAATGCGGAAAGCACATTGCCGGTGTCCGTGTTTTGTGGATCCGCGGTGTCAGTGTTTTGCGGATCCGCGAAACACATACGGACGTCTGAATGGAGCCTTACAGGGGGGGTGATCAATGACAGGGGGGTGATCAGGGAGTCTATATGGGGTGATCAGGGGGTTAATAAGTTACAGGGGGGGGGGGTGTAGTGTAGTGTGGTGCTTGGTGCTACTTTTCAGAGCTGCCTGTGTCCTCTGGTGGTCGATCCAAGCAAAAGGGACCACCAGAGGACCAGGTAGCAGGTATATCAGACGCTGTTAACAAAACAGCGTCTGATATACCTTTCAGGGGTTAAAAAAAAAATCGCATCTACAGCCTGCCAGCGAATGATCGCCGCTGGCAGGCTGTTGATCCACTCGTTTACCTTCCGATCCTGTGAACGTGCGCTCCTGTGTGCGCACGTTCACAGGAAATCTTGCTTCTCGCGAGATGACGCGCCGATGCGTCGAAGAGGAATAAATCGACCGCCGCCAGAATGCAATCCTGCGTTAGGCGGTCCTGAGGCGGTTAGAAAAGTGCATTCATAAGGGAGCAGCCTTATTCATAAAAGATTGAGATGGATAGCCCCTCACCCCTGATAAAAAAGATTGTATTCTGCTCAAGACGTGAGAAACCAGTGAACACACATCATTAAGCCTCCCAAAAGGAGGAGAGCTTACAGAGCTGTTGGCTTTTGACGGGTCTGCATATTTCCGGCCGCTGTCCGATTCCCCTGGTGCCGACATGTTACCAGAGCAGCTGTTCAGCAGGACGCTGGAACCACTTCCCTCCTTTCTTTTTAAACAGCTCGTTGTCTAAGGGGAAGTACGTCATACAGATGTGTCCCTGCAGTTCCGGTCTGCCGCAAGATCTCGCCTGCCATGTGACCCGCCCGTCCACACTCTCCTTACGGATCTTGAGCCGGGCGTTTCAAAGAAATAAACAATCCTGCCAGAGCTCTTTTTCCAGCAGGAGGATCTCCACGTATCCCCAGAGGGACAGGAAACAACTGGAGCAGGTAAGGTGAGGGGGCTATTTAAAGATCTCCACAATGTTTCCTGTCCCTGGGGAGGCAGGGTAATCCTCCTGTCAATCGTGCCGCTGTGGAGGCGTTTGGAAAAAATACCTTTCCCTGCTGATGCTGCCACCCTGTCTGTTTTTTTCAAATATCGCACGCCCCACTGTGCCCCCCCGCAGTTTTTACACTCAGTATGTTAATACTCAGCATCGGTACATGGAGGAGGAGACGCCAGGGTTTTTCAATGGTCGTCTCTTTCTTCCTGGCTGTGACGCTCTCCGCTGTGAATGGATCGTGGCACAGCCAGGGAGAAGAAGACATTGAGAAACCCTGACGTCTCCTCCTCCCTGTACCGATGCTGAGTATTAACATACTGAGCAGTAAAACTGCAGGGGGGCACAGCGGGGCGTAGGCAAAATAGGCAGGGTGGCAGCATCAGCGGGGGGTACCCCACAAAGAAAAGGTATTTAAACTAAAAAAAAACAAAAACAAACATGAAAGGTCCTCTTTAAGAGAACATGGCAATGCTTCAATTTGCACATATAAAAGGAGGGAGTAGAAGTGGAAACAATCTGCTCTGTTTTTGTTGGGGATAGGAGGATGTCCATTGAGGAGGACGTGGATAAATACCTGGTGTAGGGTCCCAGATAATCAGCAATTGCAAGCTGCAGCATGGTGGCCAAGACCATACACTGGTTTAAGACGACAGGTTACACTCAGAACAGGCCTCGTCATGGTCGACCAAAGAAGTTGAGTGCACATGCTCAGCGTCATATCCAGAGGTTGTCTTTTCAAAATAGACTTATGTCGTCATGGAGGAGTGGAAGAGGATTCAAGTGGCAACCTGTGAAGCTCTAGTGAACTCCATGCCCAAGAGAGTTCAGGCAGTGCAGGAAAATAATGGTGGCCACACAAAATATTGACACTTTGGGCACAATTTGGCCATTCTCACTTAGGGGTGTAATCACATTTGTTGCCAGCAGTTTAGACATTAATGGCTGTGTGTCAAGTTATTTTGAGGGCACACCAAATTTACACTGTTATACAAGCCGTACACTGACTACTTTACATTGTATCAAAGTGTCAGGTCTTCAGGGTTGTCCCATGAAAAGATAGAATAAAATATTTACAAAAATATGAGGGGTGGACTGACTTTTGTGAGATACTGTAGGTACCAGCAACAGATCTTGATGATTTCCTTGCCCAAATGCATTAAGCATGGCAGAACATTCCTCAGACAATCATTAGTAACCTCATTGGTAGGATGCCAAGGCATGTAAGTGAATGTATTTATGCACCTGGCTCTCATACTCAATACTGAATAAAGCAAGAAGTTTTGCATATTTTGTTTTCGCTTCTTATCATTTGCAAATCATAAAAGTGGTTCTACAAAATTTTTGTCAGCACAGGTCAATATCAGCGGGGGTCCGACACACTGCACCCCCACCTGTTGAATAGTAGCTTGGCATTGCAGCTCAGACCCATTTACTGGAATGGGACTAATCTCTGCCTAGGCCATATGACCGATGAACGTCACATTGCATGGCCAGGAAGAAGCCTAAGAGCGCGCAGAGCACTGTGTCCTCTCCATACATCTGTCCGACAAGGCTGCCGGGAGTTGAATCCGCCGCCAATCTGATATTAATGACCTCTCCTGAGGATGGACTATATGTATCATATATATACTGTATATCACCTATAACGCTGTCACATTTCCATCCATATTTAATTAGAGTTTTAGCTGAATCAGTGAATATAACGCTGAAAAAACACAGGAGACAGAACCTAAATATGTAACATAAAATTGTATCATCCAGTGAAGGAGTAGAATCTTAGAGACCTCTCGGCTTTACTTAGTGGTCACTACTCACCTGGGCGGTTATCTGTAGGAATGTCCTCTTTACTCTGCTCATCACCCCTCACATATGTCTCTGTAGGATTAATATTGTTCAGATCTTCACCTGGATTCACAAGCTGTAAAACAAATATTGTAGAAGTCATCAGACGGTTGGAAAAGTCGTGTAGAAGGTTTTATATGACCTGAAAAGATGACCAGAAATGAACGGACAGGAGTTATCTGACCCAAACATCTGCAGGTCTCCAGTATACAGTCAGGAACAGAAGTATTTGAAAACCCTGCGATTTTGCAAGTTCGCCCACATTGTTTTTGCACCTGTTACCCTTGCTGGCCGTCCCAGGGCTGTAAAGCCGGTAAGCCAAAGTTCTTTAGGTCCATGGCTTGTTTACTTCCTAGGAATGGGCATAATCCTCTGCTCTGCTGCAGCCAATGACTGGATTCAGGGGTAACATGTCCACAAGAAACACATCACTACTAAAGCCAGTCATTGGCTGCAGTAAAGCAGGTGACCATGCCTGTGCCGGCGAGGGAGCAAACAACATTTACTGGAAGATGGACACACAGGAGCTGGCACACATAACCGGAGCCGAGGGTAGACTAGACTTATCACATGCATCATTCAGAGAGCATGTCTTATTTCTCCCAAATACAAAGCAGCCACAATGTTCCTGCAGTTGTCTCTGACCACCTTGCCCAGTTGGAGTTAGGTGAGGAGACAGCCAGCGCAGTTGTTTGCTGCTTGATGCACTTTAGAAAGTATTTGACTATGTGGCTACGATCACCCAGGGAGATCAGCTCTAAAACGGCATGGCACCGCTTCTCATGATAGGAAGAAGGGGAAGTGGGAGAGATGTTCTGCCCTGCTTCTGTTTGGGACAGGAAGATATCCATGGAGGAGGCCGATAAGTGCCTTGTGTCGGAAAAAACATAGAGGTATCAATAGGACCTGGCCTTTTTGCTACAGTACTGCCTCGATGCAAAAAACATTGATCTACTGGGCTGTGAAAGACATGAACTGTTCCAGTCCGTAACCGTTGCTCCAGGTGTCCATTGTGTGCACTTTGCTGCACAGCTAGAATTGCAAGGAGTGGCCTACATTCACCAACACTTGAGAGTACAAAGCAGGGATGGCTTTTTAAATAATGCCAGCTAGATAACTTCTAGTGAGGCTGAGCACATGCCATTAGCCGTGTATCTCCACAGAGACTGCACCACCAGCAACTTGTACAAGCAGAGTTGTTTCTTGGCCAGACATTCCATTATCGATTCCATTTTGTTTTCCAGCACCGTGGAGAAAAACTGCCAGACAGGAGATACTTGCACACTCTGCACCGAGCTAGCTGCAGGCGAGCTTGTTTTAGGTCTGGCATGTTTTCAGTATAATCAGCATCACCAGTTCCCAAGCTGACAATACTAGAAGCTGATCTGGCCCTGGCAGGTTTTGAAAGGTTCTAACTGTATGTTGCTGTGACAAATACCACCCCTCGTGCCCGCTTGACGTCAACTACGTCGAGCTCACGAGATACGGTATGGTCACTGGTTACCAAGGCGTGACGTTACGCCCTCCCGGAGAAGCGGGTAAGGTCAGCTTGGTACAGTTTACACCGACTCCTTCTGTCCACACGGGCACAGAGAGGCAACAAGTTGAGGGAGCCTGGTCACTGCCCCAGTGAAACAGCGCTTCCTCAGCCTGGTTATACTGCCACCAGCTTCTCGTTTGATATCAGCCCAGTCCGGATTATATAGGGTGAGATACCACACAGCGGTAGCTTATAACTAGGCCGAAACACGGATGTGGGGATTCGTGATCGAGATACGAGACAGCACAAGATTAAATTATATATTTAATCGCCTTAAGGGCACACTAGATAATACACTATACACAAAAATTATATACAGTGGTCTGAGGTTATGAATACAGGTAGTATGGTACAAACAGGATTACACAGAGTACAAGCCAGTTACCAGGTAGATGAATGTTCCTTTGGGTTATGATGGTGGAATAGTCCTTGGTTGCGGTCATGTGGGGGCAGTGATGTCAGCAGTTTCCAGGTCTCTCCAAATACATGGCACGATGTGACCCCCTTTCAGAAAAAGACACGCCCGCTTACTGGCACAAGCCTTTTAAACTGTAGCCCCAGGATCACATAAATATATTTGACTTATGTCTGGGATAGACGGGCGATTCATAAATCCTTATGAACCGCCGGTTCCATGATGTCTGGGGGAAAATTATAGATCTGGACAAGGGCTGAGACCCCCTACAGAGAGGTTTTCCTGTCGGAGTTGCCCGTCGAGAGCATATCACTCCCTCTCATAATGCCTTGCACTGGCTCCCTGTCCAACAACGGGTGATGTTCAAGATTGGATGCTTCATGCAAAGGGTATTCCATGGTGTGGGGCCCCTGTACCTGCGACGTAAATTCACCAGGTACGCCACATTGAGGACATTGAGGTCTAGTAACTCTGCGAATTTTAACATCCCGCAAGTTAACAAGATCAGAAGTGGAGGTAGATCCTTTTCGGCTCAAGGGGCCAGATTTTGGAACCACCCACCTCTGGCCATGAAAAAGATTCCCAGACTTCTCTCAGACGTGCACTGAAAACCTTACTTTTCAAACAGGCGTTTGATCTTCCTATATAAACACTTATTTTTGGTTCATATAATTTTGGGGGTTTTCCTAAATTTTAGTCTATAAATTCACGGTTGGTAATGTCCCTTCTATTTAAAGATACTTTTTCCTCACGTTTATTAATTTTGTTCTCTTCACATTCTCTATATCTCGTCCGAACCCTTTGAACCTTGAGATACCCCTACCTTCCCTCCCTTTTTCTTGATTCTCCATTTGATAAGTGCTAGGAAATTGGTCTCTGGAATAGGTGCCTTATTCTCTAGGCCTTTGCGGCCCATGGCAAAGTGTCATGCCTTCTTCTGTCATGCTGAATCAGCCAGCTAAGCGCATCAAGGCCCTAAGGGTAAGACTGCGTGTACACAAGACTATACATCATCATCATCAGGATTAGCTGGCCTCTGTACTGGCTGGTTGAGGTGTGAATTCGTACGCATGAGGGCTCCTTGAATCCAGAACCCCTGTGGAGTTAACTACCTCTGCTATCTGACACACATATGGTTGCAGTGAGAACTTATTTTGCAGGTACACTGACAAAGGTGAATCAGATGAATATCATGGCTGCAATTAAATAATGATCCATATTCCTCACAGTTGCCTTCACTCTGTATTGCTGCCACTGGCACCATCCTCTTCCTCTTATGTTACCTTCTTCTCAGAACCCTGATCTAGTTTCCAGATCCTGTCCAACACACAATCATTGTAATAGTCCTCAACCTCCCCGCCATAAAAACTGCGATATCATGGGCTTTCTAGCCCCCTCCAGATTACCTGCTTTATACTTGCCTTGAGCTCCACTGCTGCTACCACTGCCCCTACCACCACCAGTGCAGCTACAGGTGCCACTACTCCTACCACCACAAACACAGCAATGCATGGGGTTACCCCCCCTCCCCCGAATCTCCTCCTCATGGTAGTCTAAACACTGAACCATCCAGTCCACAATTCCATCCTCTGTGTCCTCAATATTATTAGGAGCCAGGGAGAACTGTGGCCAACTACTACTACTCCTGGCAGGTACTGATACTGCTGGTCCTATATACATTCTGACTCTGGGAGGACGAGGCATGGGTCTTTCGTTTTGCACTCTTCCATTTCTCAGACATTTTATTATGAGGCCTATAAATGAAAAGTCAGGGGTTTGGTACACATTATTTAACAGTACAAGCAAAATGGCAATTGTGTTTTTTGTAATTTAACCCCTTGCCGACATGTGACGTACTACATTTTGACGTAATAGTACGTCATGGTGATCTGGCGGACACCGGAGCGGTGCGCGAATGATCACTGCAGGAGTCTGGCAGTGCCTGATAGCCGGGCCCCTGCATCGCTGTAAAAGCCGATGCCGACGGATTAACCCCTTCTATGCCGCGGTCCGCGCTGACCGCGACATAGAAGGGGTTTGTGTCGGGTGAGGGAGCGCATCGAGTCCTCGCACTGCTGTGGCAGGGACCCGATGTGTAAGAAGGCAACCCTTGCACGGGATCGGGAGCTGCCTTCTACGGGTGCCCAGGAGATCCAGCCTCAGGCCAGTCTCCTAGGCAACCTATTAGTGTATGACTCAGTGTAATCCACTAACAGGCAATGCATTACAATACAGATGTATTATAATGCATTGCAGAGGGGATCAAACCCCCAAAAGTGAAAGTCAGAAATAAAGTAAAGAAAAAAAAAAGTTTAAAAAAAAGTGTTTTTAATTTGATTTTTTAAGTAAAAAAAACAAAAAAAACGCTCCTTTCCCCTTATTTTATAATGAAAAAAAAAAACAACATTTAAAAACATGTTAGGTATCGCCGCGTCCGTAATGACCGGCTCTATAAATATATCACATGATCCACAATGTCCGACAAACACTATAAAAATAAATCCCATTTTTGTCACATTACATCACAAAATGTGCAACACCAAGCGGACCAAATGTCCCACAAAATGGTATCAATAAAACGGTCACCTCATCTCACAAAAAAAACTATAGCTCTCAGAACATGAAGACACTAAAACATCAGTATTTTTGTTTCAAATATGCTATTACTGTGCTAAAGTGAAACAAATAATACAAATAAACACATATTAGGTATCGCCGCGTTCATAACAAACAGCTCTATAAAAATATCACATGGCATAACTCCTCTGGTGAACACCATAAAAACAAAACAAAAAAAACTGTGTGAAAAAAGGCATTTTTTTTCATTTGACATCACAAAAATTGCAACACCAAGCGATCAAAAAGGCGTATACCCCCCAAAATAGTACCAAACAAACAGTTCCCTCATCCCGCAAAAAAAATTAGACCCTACCTAAGGCAATCGGTCAAAAAATAAAAAAGCTACGGCTCTCAAACTCTCAGATACTAAAACATCATTATTTCTGTTTCAAAAATGCTATTATTGTGTAAAACTTAAATAAATAAGAAAAATTAGACATATTGAGTATTGCCACGTCTGTAACGACCTGCGCTAAAAAAATGTCACATGACCTAACCCCTCAGGTGAACGCTGTAAAAATAAAAAAATAAAAACTGCACCAAAACAACCAATTTTTTGGTCACCTTGTCCCATAAAGTGTAATAATGAATGATCCAAAAAATTAAAATTACTTACAGGTAATTGGATTTTCCTGAACCCACGACAGCACCATGAGAGAGGATGGATCCGCCCCCAAAGACAGGAAACCTGCAGCATAAAAAGGCGGAGACTCCTCTCTGCCCTCAGTATGACATTTCCACGGATTTGATGAACTCCGCCGTATAAGTTAGTTTACTTTTCTACTCTTTTTTTTTTTTGTTTGCCCCATCACTTTTGGAGGTTAAGAAGCAATACGAATAGGAGTCTACACGATTAATCAATTTTGGAGTTGCATATGTCCACCCTTTGCGAATATCATCAAACACACAGGATACCACGTGGCATGAGGTCACAACTTAGACCAGATTTGTTTCCTAATAATGTGGAATTTTGCACCAGATTTATCCAAATTTGCAATAAATTTGCATTTGATATGATCCTCCTTAATGTGGAGTTTTTACAAAAGGAAATGGTTGTGGTGCAAGATAATATTCGAAAAAATACAGATTTGCTGCAGGAACTGCTGTCTGCTGATGATCTTGCTGTTTATTTAACCTCATGCAGCCCACACTTTGAGAAATTGAAATCTGAGTTACAAGATAAGAAAAGACGCAAATAGATCCGTGATATGGAGGACTACACAGGGGGATATATATGTGGCAACGGGATCCCAAAAAGAGCCTTAGGAGGTGGTGATAAGAGATATATGAATCCACTTGATAAGATTTCAATTACTTACCGGTAATTGGTTTTTCCTCTAGCCCCCACAGCGGCACGTAACAGGAGGATACCCCGCCTCCCCCAGGGACAGGAAACAACATGGAGATATTTAAATAGTCCCCTCCCCTTACCTGCTCCAGTAAATAACCGAGAAACTCTGGAAAGGATGCAACATATTAATATTTATGTATTATCAAACTTGAACAAAACATGAACAAGGATATTTTCCAACAAAGAAAAAATTCAATATAGAAAAGCAAAAAAATAAATAAATAATGGGGGGGAAATACCCCGTGCCGCTGTGGGGGCTAGAGGAAAAACCAATTACCGGTAAGTAATTGAAATCTTTCCAAATGCCCCCACAGCGGCACGTAACAGGAGGAAAAACAGAGAAGCTCTAAATTAGGGTGGGACTACCGCAGATAACACTCTGCGAGCAAAGGATAACTCTCTATTCCTTAACACATCCAACTGATAATGCCTAAAAAAGGTGGAAGGTGAGGACCAGGTGGCTGCCTGGCAAATCTGTTCTAATGGAACATCCGTTAATTCAGCCCAATATGCTGCTACCGACCGAGTTGAATGGGCTTTTAGACCTGCTGGGGGGGGGGGGGGGGAAAGAGTCTTTCTTTGAGTCATAACACCACAAGATTGCAGATCTGATCCATCGGCTAATAGATGTTTTGCTTGCCGCGTTCCCCCTGTTCGGGCCTGAAAATTGAACAAACAGTCTGTCCGTCTTTCTAAAGTCCTCCGTGGCTTTAAGATAGGTCAGTACTGCTCTTCTCACATCTAGGTTATGAAAACGTCTTTGTTGCTGACTGCCAGATGGAGACCCATAGGATGGAAAAGACACTTCCTGTAGACAGTGGACCTTAGAGGCCACCTTGGGCAAAAAAGAAGGAGAGTGTTTTAATACTTTTCTATCATCTCTGATGGTTAGATAAGGAGGTCTGCACGAAAAAGGCTTGTATTTCCCCCACCCTTCTAGCCGTGGTAATGGCTATCAGGAAAACTGTTGAAAGTAAGCAATTTTAAAGATATCTCCGGTAAGGGCTAAAAGGGACTGTCTGTTAAGGCAGATAATACCAGGTTTAAATCCCAAGGGGGAACAGTGGGCCTAACCATGGGTTGTTTTCTCCGGGCCCCTTTCACAAATCTTTTGATGAGGTCCGCTTCTGCCAGTTTAATATCCAGAAAGGCACTTAGAGCAGATATCTGGACTTTAATTGTGCTAACTCTAAGACCCTTTTCTAGACCCGACTGGAGAAACTCCAGACCCTTAGCGATCATAAAGGGGCCCCTGATATCACATCTGTAAATTTTATAAATAACTGCCAGATTCTGTTATAGATCTTTGATGTCACACTTTTGCGGCTGTAGAGAATCGTGGAAATTACCTCATCGGAGAGGCCTTTTTCTCTTAATAATTCCCGTTCAGGTTCCACGCTGCTAGCTGAAGTCGAGTTGCCCTGGGATGCCAAACTGGGCCCTGGTGAAGGAGATCCGGTACATCCGGTAGTAGACAAAAGTCCCCTGCTGACATCTTCAGTAGTAGTGGGAACCATGATCTCCTGGACCAATAAGGTGCAATCAGAAGCAACCTGTGGCTTCCCAGCAACACTCTTTGTAGAACCTTGGGGATTAGCGCAAATGGAGGAAAGGCATACAAGTTCTCGTCCGGCCATGGCTGGGAGAGAGCGTCGACTATGAATGGGTGATATGTGTAGGATAGAGAACCAAACTTTTCTGTCTGCTTAGTCGCGTTGCGGATAGATCTACTTCTGGAAAAACCAATTTTTCTGTTATCTGAAGAAATATTTTCCGGTTCAGGCACCACTCACCCTCTTTCAAGGCATCTCTGCTGAGAAAATCCACAACCTCGTTGTTCTTTCCCCTTATGTGAACTGCTGAGACTGACAGTACGTTTCTTTTGGCCCACTGGAATATTTCTTTTGAGACTTTTGCTAGGGCTGGACTTTTTGTGCCCCCTTGTTTGTTCAAGTAAGCTACTGTTGTGGCATTGTCCGATAATATTTTTATCTCCTTTCCCCTGAGTTCTGGGTGAAAGGCTTTTAATGCTTCCCAAACTGCGGTTAACTCCCTTAGGTTGGAAGAAGCTAAGCTTAGATGTTTCTGCCAGGTACCTTGTACTATGGACTGATCTGAAAAGGCTCCCCAGCCGCTTCTGCTGGCGTCTGTAGTGATTGTAACAACGTCTGTTTGTTGCCAAGGAACGCCCCTGCCTAAATTTTCCCTGATCAGCCACCAGTTTAAGGAGTCTTTAACGTATTGAGGAACTCTCACTTTCATCTCCAGTGAGTCTACACTCTTGTTCCATCTTCTGAACATGAATGACTGGAGGGTCCGAGAGTGAGCCTGGGCCCACCTTACTGCTGGAATAGCCGAGGACATCAGACCCAAGATCTTCATTATCAATCGGATTGTTACCTTGTATCTGCTGCACAACAGGGTTAACTCCTGACTGATCTTCTGGATTTTTTCTTGTGAAAGAAAAGTCTTCATGAGTTCCGAGTCCAACAACATCCCTAAAAAGACCTTTTTCCTTTCTGGACGGATATCTGACTTCTCCGTATTTATCAACCATCCTAGATCTGTTAGAATGGCTCCGGATTCTCATAGAGGTCCTCTAAAAACTTCTTCTTTATTCAGACATAATGGTTTACAGCAGACACATCCACCCGGTACACAAAAGCTTTTGACGCGTTTCGGAACCGAGTCCTTAGTTGTAACAGCATAACATAATGAAACACAAAAATTTATACATATCTCCGAAATCTCCTCCCCAAATTACTGGGAGGGGAAATGACATTATTGGTTGTTTCATTAGGCTAACACCCTTCACTCAATCAGATAGAGCCTGTGTTTCACACTGTGCCGTGACCCATGGCCTCTTAACCCCTGGTGATCCATAATGGCTTTGGTGAGATCCATGCGGGAAAAACACATCAGAAACCGCACAGTGTGAACCACATAATGTGACATATGCAAAATAATATACAAAGTGACAAAATACTGGCCTTCTTTAACTGCTATACCGTTTTTTACTAAATACAATTATATTGAATTGCATTAAATTGCATTAGGAGGATCCTTAGGGTAAATTCAACAGAGAGTATAATTTATGTTTTACATGCCTAGTCAATGAATCCAAGATTAATTTCTTGGATCTGACACTCCACGGTTGTCCTAGAGAGATAGTACACACACGTACCTATAGAAAAAACATAGCAGGTAACTCCATACTCAATGCACTAAGTCACCACCCCGTGCATGTTATTAGAGCGATCCCTGTGGGGGAGTACATACGGGCTGCAAGGAATTGCAGCTTACATGTGCATCTAGAAGAAGAATTCAAGGCAGTGGATAAGAGGTTAAAAGATAGGAACTATCCAGATTGGATGTTACAGAGAGGCAGAAAAATAGCTTCCCAGAAAGTCAGACACAGCATGCTTTTCGGGTCCAATGAGAAAAAAGTTGGTGATGTGAAACAGGTGCTGGGTGTGAACGGACACGGGGACGGGAGACAGAGCAACATCCCAGTTTTATCTATAACTTACAGCAAGGAATTTAATAAAATCTGTTCTATTATTAAAGGTTGCCTCCCAATTTTATACGATGATACGATTCTATATAAAGCACTCAAACCGGGCTGCAATATAGTGTCAAGGAGGGCCCCCACTCTGTCTAATTCACTGTCTCCTTCTCTGTTCACATCCAGCACTCGATTGAGAGGGAATGGAGGGGGATCCAGTTGGCTAAGGTATAGAGGGTTCACAAAATGTGGAAGTAATCCATGTAAATGTTGTAATTATGTGACCCCGGTGCAATCCTTTGATTCTTTAGACCACTCATGCAGCTTTCCAGTTAAAAATTACATTAATTGCAACTCTGTGGGAGTTGTATATGTCATCCGATGCACAGAGTGCGACTTAATGTATATAGGCAGTACCATGCGCAAACTCAAAAATAGACTCTTGGAACATTTGAACTATATCAGCAATCCCAATGCATTGGGTATTTCAAATGTGGCAAGACATTTTGTGCAGGTACATGCAAAGTCAGCATGCAGTACATGCAAAGAGAGAGTTTCTGCCCCCCAAAGAGGAGGGGACCATCGCAAAAAACTCCTCCTGCGGGAGGCATTTTGGATCTATAGATTGAATAGTAGGGTCCCTGCTGGTCTGAATCTAAAAAGGGAACTAATGTATATCTATCAATAAACATCCTAATCTGGTAACATAGGTGTACTTCATAGGTATATGCTCTTTATTTATGTTATATATTTTTTCGTTTCTTCATGTTCTCATTTTTTACCTCCATGCAATCTCTGTTGAATTTACCCTAAGGATCCTCCTAATGCAATTTAATGCAATTCAATATAATTGTATTTAGTAAAAAACGGTATAGCAGTTAAAGAAGGCCAGTATTTTGTCACTTTGTATATTATTTTGCATATGTCACATTATGTGGTTCACACTGTGCGGTTTCTGATGTGTTTTTCCCGCATGGATCTCACCAAAGCCATTATGGATCACCAGGGGTTAAGAGGCCATGGGTCACGGCACAGTGTGAAACACAGGCTCTATCTGATTGAGTGAAGGGTATTAGCCTAATGAAACAACCAATAATGTCATTTCCCCTCCCAGTAATTTGAGGAGAAGATTTCGGAGATATGTATAAATTTTTGTGTTTCATTATGTTATGCTGTTACGACTAAGGACTCAGTTCCGAAACGCGTCAACAGCTTTTGTGTACCGGGTGGATGTGTCTGCTGTAAACCATTATGTCTGAATAAAAGAAGAAGTTTTTAGAGGACCTCTATGAGAATCCGGAGCCATTCTTTTCAATATTGTGCTGATTGCGGCGGGGTCACACCCGAAGGAACCGGGACTGCATTTTCCGACCAGGGAGGTGAGCTGGATTAAGTGTGTGCTCATAGATCTGTTAGACTCCGCTTTACCAATTTTATGTGTTCCAGAAGTAGATCCTCTGATTCTGCAGCAATAAGAAAGTTGTCTAAATAAGGGACAACTAATATTCCCTTCAGATGTAGGTCCGCTACCGCATCTGCCATTACCTTGGAAAAGACTCTCGGTGCTGACGTTAGGCCAAATGGGAGGACCTGGAACTGGAAGTGATATACTACTGTCTCTGACTGAACTGCAAATCTGAGGTATCTTTGGTGTTCTCTGCAAATTGGAATGTGGTAGAATGCATCGGTGAGATCTAGAGTTGCTATAAAGATGTTTCTTTTTAATAGACTGATCGTGGATTTTATACTCTCCATCTTGAAACGCTTGTAAAGCAGATGATGGTTCAGCCCTTTTAGATTTATAATGGCTCTGTAAGAGCCATTCGGCTTTTTTATGAGGAATATAGGAGAATAATATTCTGTTCCTTCTTCCCCAGGGGGACTGGAACTATGGCTTCTTTCTGCAATAAGATCTTTACCTGGTCTAGGATTAAGGACTGGACTGATCTGTTTTTTCCGGTAATCTGGAAAACATCCTGGGGTAGAGGGGAAAATTCAAGCCTTAGCCCTGACGAAATTACGTCCAGCACCCACGGAAAGCTGGAAATATTTCTCCAGGCCTGAAAGAAATCCTTTAACCTTCCTCCTACCCTGCCTCTGGCGTCATTGTTTTGATGATTTCTAGGAAGAATCTGAGGGGTTGAATAAAAACCCTTTTCCTCTTCCCCTTCCCAAACGCCATCGGGATGAGAAATCTCTTTTTTTCTGATCCTGCCTGCCTCTCGATGATGAAGGAAAGTTTCTTTGACGAAAATTCCTCGGGTCTGAGGGAAACCCCTTCTTTTTATCAGTGGCCTTTTCTAAGATGTCATCCAGGACCGACCCGAACAATCTATCTACTTCACAGGGAATGCCGCACAACTTATTTTTAGATGCAGCGTTACCCGCCCACGACCTAAGCCACACTGCTCTTCTGGTGGCATTTGAGAGGGCTGCTGATCTGGCTGCCAGTTTAACAGTCTACCGAGGTATCTGCTAAAAACTTCGCCGCCTGCTTGAGCATCGGCAAGGAGGCCACAATATCTTCTCTGGGGGTTCCTGCCACTAGGTGTTCCTCTAACTGGCTTATCCAAATTAACATAGATATGACCGTGTAAATAGAAGCTACACTAGGCCTTAGGATGGACATGGAGGCTTCCCAGGATCTTTTCAGTAGCGCCTCACCCTTTTTGTCCATAGGGTCTTTTAGCAGACCTAAATCTTCAAAGGGTAGCACAGACTTTTTAGTAATTTTTGCAACTGGGGCATCTACTTTTGGACACTTATCCCAAAAAGTTGTATCTTCCTCTGTGAAAGGGTATTTTCTTTTTAGGACTCTAGAAGTTCCCCTTCATCTAATTTATCTTCCGGACCGTCAGTCTCTAAGGAAGCGGACATCTCGGTCATGGAAGTAGAGTGTCTTTGAGACGTGGAAGCTAATTTTTGATCCACCGGCACTGCTCATTACCTCCTTTATAATGTATCTGATGTTATCCAACAGGGAAGGAGACTCCTCAGAAACAATCTTTTCCAAACACCTTGAACAGAGTTTTTTTTTATACTCAGACGGCAAACCCTTTTTACAGATGGAACATTTTTTGACCCGCTGCGAAGATTCAGCTGATTTCTGAGCCTCCCTGACCTAGGAGATACATAAGAGTGCTTTTTCAGTAAAGGGCCGCCCCAGAATATATTAAGTTAGACCCTCACCCTGGTGCAATAAAAGATGGTTTCTGATCCAAAAAGGTGCACAGATAGGAAAAAGAACAATCATCTTTAACCTCCCAAGGAGGATGTCTTACCGGGCTGCCAGTTTTAGATGGGTCTGCAGGCCTGCGTATCGCGTCCTCTCCTGGTGCCGACATGCTTGGATCGGCTGCTGCACAGAAGACGTCAAGTTTTATCCCCGCTCGTTGTCTAGGGGAAACTGCGTCATGTTCCTGAGTCCCCGGAGCTCTGCCTGCTCGTGAGTCAAAGGCTCACATGACCCGCACGTCCTCTCGCGAGACCTCGCACGGAACGCCTCCCGGGGCCGCCCCCCACCGGAGGACTTATGCCTAAAAACCAGGGAGGGCCGCACAGCGCCCCGCGGCCCTGCTCCTTGCCCGGAGTTCTTCTTTGCTGACCGGGCGCTGCTCCTGGAAACCCAACGTTCTTCCACAGGAGGATCTCCACATACTCCCAGAGGGACAGGAAACAACTGGAGCAGGTAAGGGGAGGGGACTATTTAAAGATCTCCATGTTGTTTCCTGTCCCTGGGGGAGGCGGGGTATCCTCCTGTTACGTGCCGCTGTGGGGGCGTTTGGAAAAAAGGGCCTTTGATAACATGAATCGTGGACCGGATGATGTCTCTCAGGTTACACCAACTGATCCTTTTTTAGGGCTCAGTCCCGACCAATTAGAACCAGGCGTGGAGGCAAACGCCACCACAAGTGGAGAAGGAAAGACAAAGATCCAGAGACCTCAATGCCATAAAGTAGTGAACAAAAAGAGGACACAGTGGTAAATATATCTTCTACTGTATTGAATGATGCACAACGTTCTGTTTTGGATAAGGGGCTGTCTTTTTGCCCAGTTTCCAAGACAGATTGGTTTAATATTGAATTAGACCTATACAGATTTCTGCGGACTATCAAATTAAAGATTTGGTTCTCCACACAACACCAATGATGAAAGACATTCTGAACTGCCTTTACATAATACAGGTTTATATTTAAAGAGTAATTTTAACGCTGTGATAGATCATCCAGCAGTGGAAACTTTGAAGGGATATTGAAACATTGAAACATGATTCTGAAATATTGTTTGAGATATGGCAACATCACATCGAATGAGATTACTGCGCTTGATTCTCTGGCCTCCGACCACAGCCTCACCATCAAGTCTGCGGATAAGGGTGGTGGGGTTGTGGTCATGGATACCAGGGACTACATACAGGAGATTCATAGTCAATTAAATGATACACAGGTGAACAGGAAAGTCACACAAGATCCTAAATTTGGTCTTTTACGGGAATTACGTGATATCTTGAACCAGGCCTTGGAGGCTGGTATTATTGATGCTAAACTTTTTACATATTTATATTGTACACCTTACCCAAGATTCATAAGAGTTTGGAGTCCCCTCCTGGGCGACCTATTGTGTTGGGGAGTGGCTCCTTATTTTGCGATGTGGCAATTTTTTTAGACAAGCTTTTACGTAACTATGCTGTCTCTTCTAAGTCCTATCTTAAAGATACTGGGGATTTTTTGTCAAAAATTGATGACCTTTGTGTGCCTGTGGCGGCCACCCTTGTTTCGTTCGACGTGTGCAGCTTGTACACGTCGATCGACTATGGGTTGGGCCTTCAGGCTGTACAAAGGTGTTTGACGCAATCTGATTATACTGATGAATGCCAACAATTCATTTTGACATTATTGAAATTTGTATTAACTAAGAACTATTTTTTATTTCAAGACGATTTCTTTGTACAGTTTCGTGGGAATGCGATGGGGTCCAACGTGGCGCCCACTTATGCCAACATCTACATGTCCCAGCATGAGAAATCATTTATTTATGGCAGCCACCACTTCAGACATGTTCTGGGGTGGTGGTGCTATATTGATAACATCTTCTTGGTGTGGACGGGCAACACGTTGGGCCTCCTCGCGTTCCATGCATACCTTAAAGGGACTCTGTCACCACTTTCTAACCCCCCCTTTTAAAAGTATTGTTATCTCCATGGCGCCCCTGTGATTACAAAGGTGTTGTTAGAAGATAAATTCGCCGTCTCCTTTTGATAAAAAGAGCTTTTATCTAACCTGTCAATCTTCTTGATAAGGTGCCCAGGGCGTTTCTGTTGGTCTCAAGCTGCCGCCCGCCGCCGCCGCCGCTGTTGGTGCCCAGCTCCTCCCCTGATGCTTTCAGCGCCGCCTGAATGTAATGAAATACGCCTCCGGCTCTCGCTCAGTGCCCCCTCCTCCTTTTCAAAGATCCTGCGCGTGCGCACAGGCCTGTGCCTGATGCGCCCGTGCGGACATTTACAATCAGCCTCATTGAGCGAAGTGCGCATGCGCGCACTTCGCTCAACCTCCTCATCAGACGAGCACTGCAGCCGGCCGGCTGCAGTGCTCGTCTGATGAGGAGGTTGAGCGAAGTGCGCGCATGCGCACTTCGCTCAATGAGGCTGATTGTAAATGTCCGCACGGGCGCATCAGGCACAGGCCTGTGCGCGCGCGCAGGATCTTTGAAAAGGAGGAGGGGGCACTGAGCGAGAGCCGGAGGCGTATTTCATTACATTCAGGCGGCGCTGAAAGCATCAGGGGAGGAGCTGGGCACCAACAGCGGCGGCGGCGGGCGGCAGCTTGAGACCAACAGAAACGCCCTGGGCACCTTATCAAGAAGATTGACAGGTTAGATAAAAGCTCTTTTTATCAAAAGGAGACGGCGAATTTATCTTCTAACAACACCTTTGTAATCACAGGGGCGCCATGGAGATAACAATACTTTTAAAAGGGGCGTTAGAAAGTGGTGACAGAGTCCCTTTAATGAAATCGACCCTACTGTGAAATTTACGTTCATTCAACTCAGAAACTACAATTTCTGGATACAGAAGTGCAGGTCCATGGACAGGGTCTAACCACTGATCTATATGTGAAAAAAACTGATAAGAATACATTGTTACGTTTTGAGAGGCATCATCCTCGCTCCATAATTTAGTCTTTGCCCTGCAGTCAATTCCTTCGGGTTAAGAGGATTGTGAGAGACAAATCCACCAGGGATCTACGTTTTACTGAAATGAGCAAGAAATTTGCAGTCCGAGGGTATCCCAAGAAACTCATTGCAGAGCAAGTTGCGTGCTGAAACAAGCCGGACACAGACTCCCTGCATGGAGGCCAAAGTAGCCTCACGTATTCCTATTCCTATCTCACAGTATTCTGCTGACAGTCCGCAGATTGCATCTGTCATCAGAAGACATTGGAAGATTATTGGTAATAGTTTCCCCCAGATTGAGGAGTTTCGGACACCCCCACTTTTTTCTTACCGCAGGGGGCGAAACTTGGGTGATAGGCTAGTTAGATCCGATGTCGGTAGCAATAGAACCAGTGTGAGGTCATTTTGTGGCTCTACACGTACTGGCTGCTATCCATGCTACCATTGTGTGAATTGTTGCCTTATGCTCAAGGGGGACTCTTTTCTTAATCCAGCGACAAATAAGACAATCAAGATTGTTCAATATTTGACGTGCGATTCGTCCCACGTAGTCTACCTACTGTTGTGCTCATGTGGATTATGGTATGTCGGTGAGACCACGTGGGATGTTAAAACATGATTAAATCAACATAGATACTCTATTAGGAAGGAGAAAATGGATCTGCCAGTTTCCAAACATTTTAAGGAGGCAGGTCAGGGGTGGCGACAGGAAGGCTCTCCTCAAAAAGCGAGAATTATTTGGGTTATTCACTTTAAAGACACTTAAACCGAATGGCCTTAATGTTGACTTTAGGGTGAACTGATGGTGCCTCTTTCTGTGTCGCGTGTTGTTCTCCTTCCCTGGTGTAGTCCGTTTGGACATGTGTGTTAATAACTATGTTTACATTTTGCAAGCATGCTATAAATTTAGTAATTTTTTTCTTTTTTTTAGATTCTGCTACGAGCTATAATACCAGTGGACAGTCTATGTGTAAGGCCTCATGCACACGGACGTTTTTTTTTGCGGTCCGCAAAACGGATTTCCGTTGTTCAGTGATCCGTGACCGTTTTTTCTTCCGTGGGTCTTCCTTGATTTTTGGAGGATCCACGGACATGAAGAAAAAGTTGTTTTGGTGTCCGCCTGGCCGTGCGGAGCCAAACGGATCCGTCCTGACTTACAATGCAAGTCAATGGGGACGGATCCGTTTGACGTTGACACAATATGGTGCAATTGCAAACGGATCCGTCCCCCATTGACTTTCAATGTAAAGTCAGGAGTTAATATACCATAGGATCAGAGTTTTCTCCAATCCGATGGTATATTTTAACTTGAAGCGTCCCCATCACCATGGGAACACCTCTATGTTAGAATATACCATCGGATTTGAGTTAGATCGTCAAAACTCGGATCCGACAGTATATTCTAACACAGAGGCGTTCCCATAGTGATGGGGACGCTTAAAGTTAGAATATACTAAGAACTGTGTACATGACTGCCCCCTGCTGCCTGGCAGCACCCGATCTCTTACAGGGGGCTGTGATCAGCACAATTAACTCCTCAGGTGCCGCACCTGAGGGGTTAATTGTGCGTAACATAGCCCCCTGTAAGAGATCAGGTGCTGCCAGGCAGGAGGGGGCAGACCCCCCTCCCCTGTATTTAACTCATTGGTGGCCAGTGCGGCCCCCCTCCCTCCCTCCCCTGTATTTTACTCATTGGTGGCCAGTGCGGCCTCCCCTCTTCCCCCCTCCTTAATTAAAATCACCCCACCCATCATTGGTGGCCAGTGCGGCCTCCCCTCTCCCCCCCCCATCCTAATTAAAATCACCCCCCCATCATTGGTGGCCAGTGCGGCCTCCCCCCCCAATTAAAATCCCCTTCCCCCATCATTGGTGGCCAGTGCGGCCTCCCCTCTCCCCCCCCTAATTAAAATCCCCTTCCCCCATCATTGGTGGCAGTGGAGAGTTCCGATCGGAGTCCCAGTTTAATTGCTGGGGCTCCGATCGGTAACCATGGCAACCAGGACGCTACTGCAGTCCTGGTTGCCATGGTTACTTAGCAATTTTAGAAGCATTATACTTATCTTTGCTGTCTGTGACCGGCCGGGCGCTCCTCCTACTGGTAAGTGAAAGGTCTGTGCGGCGCATTGCCTATAGCACAGACCTGTCACTTACCAGTAGGAGGAGCACCCGGCCGGTCACAGACATCGCAGGTAAGTATAATGCTTCTAAAAATTGCTGGGGGAAGGTGATTTTAATTAGGGGGGGGAGGCCGCACTGGCCACCAATGATGGGGGAAGGTGATTTTAATTGGGGGGGGGGGGGGGAGGGTAGGCCGCACTGGCCACCAATGAATATAATACAGGGGAGGGAGGGGGGCCGCACTGGCCACCAATGAGTTAAATACAGGGGAGGGAGGGGGGCCGCACTGGCCACCAATGAGTTAAATACAGGGGAGGGGGGTATGCCCCCTGCTGCCTGGCAGCACCTGATCTCTTACAGGGGGCTATGATACACACAATTAACCTCTCAGGTGCGGCACCTGAGGGGTTAATTGTGCAGATCACAGCCCCCTGTAAGAGATCGGGTGCTGCCAGGCAGCAGGGGGCAGTCATGTACAAAGTTCTTAGTATATTCTAACTTGAAGCGTCCCCATCACCATGGGAACGCCTCTGTGTTAGAATATACTGTCGGATCCGTCTGTGTGAAAGTAGCCTACGGCCACGGATGCCAATCTTGTGTGCATCCGTGTTTTTTTGTGTTGACTTGAATGGGTCCGTGAACCGTTGTCCGTCCAAAAAATAGGACAGGTCATATTTTTTTGCCGGACAGGAAACACGGATCACGGCCGCGGATGAACAACAGTGCATTTTCCGAGTTTTCAACGGACCCATTGAAAGTCAATGGGTCAGCAGAAAATCACGGAAAACTGAACAACGGCCACGGATGCACATAACGGTCGTGTGCATGAGGCCTAACACGTGAATTTTTAATTATCAATCATATCTGATTATGCACTTTTATTATGTAAAAACGAGATTTTGTGAAACTTACCTGTAAAATCTGTTTCTCGCTTGATTCATTGGGGGACACAGACCATGGGTATAGCTGCTTGCTGCCACTAGGAGGCGACACTAGGCTAAAAACTGTTAGCTCCTCCCCCGCCAGCTATACCCCCTCCGGCCAAGCGAGAGCCTTCAGTTTGTGCAAAAGCAGTAGGAGAAGCGGAAAGATATAACCACATCAACTAACTCCACGGTCAACGGACGCAAACGGGGGTGGGTGCTGTGTCCCCCAATGAATCAAGCGAGAAAGACTTACATTACTCTTACCGGTAATCGTTTTTCCCTTTAGCCTCCACAACGGCAGTAAACATGGAGATTATCCCGCCTTCTCAGGGACAGGAAAACAGCTTTGTTGACCAGCCCATATAAGGCCCCCTCCCTCTTACCTCTCCAGTTAGTAACCTAGTACTCAAAGATAAATGCAAGGAAGGTTTAATAAAGAACAAAAAGTAACAAATATCAGAGCCAGTCTGCTCTAACTTAGAAGAACATATATATTTCATCAATAGAATATACACATATAAGTATTAATACGTATTAAATAATGTATATCTATATATAGTAGATTTTTTTGGGGGGGAATTCCTCCTGCCGTTGTGGAGGCTAAAGGGAAAAAACGATTACCGGTAAGAGTAATGCAAGTCTTTTCCCTACGCCTCCACAACGGCAGTAAACATGGAGGAAGTAACATAGGATAACAGCCTAGGGTGGGACAACTGCAGATAGGACCCTCCGCCCAAAGGCTAAATCCCTATTTGCAGAAACATCTAATTTGTAATGTCTAAAAAATGTACATGGATTGGACCATGTGGCTGCACGGCAGATGTCCTCTAAGGAAGCTGAAGCACCCTCGGCCCAGGATGTGGCTAGGGCCCTGGTAGAGTGAGCTTTGAGAAACGGTGGAGGAGGAACACCCTCTGTCTGGTAGGCTAGATAGATACAGGACTTGATCCATCTTGATATTGAAGTCTTGCTGGCAGCTTTTCCCTTCAACATGCCCAGGTATTGAATTAGAAGTTGATTAGTCTTCCTAATCTCCTTAGTGGCTTCCAGGTATTGGAGGACACATCTCCTGACGTCCAGGTTATGAAAAAGTCTCTCTTTTTCGTTCTTTGCCTGAGAACAAAAGGAGGGAAGGATAATTTCCTGTTGGCAGTGAAATTTAGAGACTACTTTCGGAAGGAATTCCGGAGCATGTTTTAGCGTGATCCTGTCGTCTGAAATGGAAAGGTATGGAGGCAGGATAGAAAAGGCTTGTATTTCGCCTACTCTTCTAGCCGTAGTGATGGCTAGCAGGAATGATGTCTTAAGAGTAAGAATTCTTAAGGGTATATCTGTAATTGGCTCAAATGGAGGGTACATAAGCTTGGACAGTACCAAGTTTAAGTCCCAGGGAGGCACTAGGGATCTTAACCTAGGGCGAATCCTGACGGCCGCCTTAAAAAACCTTTTTATTATTTCCATGTTAGCCAGTTTACAGTCCATAAATACACTCAAGGCTGCTATCTGAACTTTTAGTGTACTTACTGCGAGGCCTTTATCCAACCCTGCTAGGAGAAAGTCCAGTATGAGTGACATCTGAGGTTCTCCTGATGGGTCGTATTTATCCTTCCCGAAGAGTAGAAAGGATTTCCAGGCCCTTAGATATATTTTTGAGGTGACCGGTTTCCTACTAAGAAGTAAGGTGGAGATCACTTTCCCGGAGAAACCTTTTTTCCTCCGGATGTTTCTTTCAGCCTCCAGGCCGTCAGACGGAGTTGGGCGACCTGAGGATGAGAAACCGGACCCTGAAGTAGAAGGTCTGGGCGAGGAGGGAGGATCCAGAATTCTTCTCCTGCTAGAATCTTCAGGATCGGAAACCATGATCTGCGGGGCCAAAATGGAGTGATCAGGATGATTCGTACTCTTTCTTCCAAAATCTTTGCTATGACCCGCTGTATGAGGGAGAATGGTGGGAATGCATATAACAGGACTGGTGGCCAGGGTCCGAGAGCGCATCCACCTTTAAGGGTAGATCTTCTACTGCCAGAGAGTAGAAATTCGGAACCTGTTTGTTTTTTCTTCTGGCGAACAGGTCGATCTTCGGCGTTCCCCACCTGGAACAGATCTGCTTGAATACCTGAGGGTTTAGCATCCACTCTCCTGCGTTTAGCTGGTCCCGGCTGAGGAAGTCCGCCACCTGATTCTCTTTTCCTCTCACATGGGCTGCTGAAAGGGACTGAATATTCTTTTCTGCCCAACTGAAGATTTTTCTCACCACCAGGGCTAGCGATAGGCTTCTTGTGCCGCCCTGTTTGTTCAGGTATGCCACTGTTGTAGAGTTGTCCGACAAGATTTTTACATTCCTCTGCAGGAGGGAGGGTGCAAATGTTTTCAGGGCTTCCCAAACCGCGGACAATTCTCTCTTGTTGGAGGAGGCTTTTTGCAGAACGAGACCCCACTGGCCTTGAGCTAGTTTCTCTTCCATGTGGGCTCCCCATCCTTGTTGGCTGGCGTCTGTAGTAATAACTACCTGGTCTGATGGTCTCCAGGGTACTCCTTTCAAAAGATTTTTCCGATCTGCCCACCAATTCAAGGATGTCTTTACTGCCTGAGGGATTTTTACCTTCTTGTTTAAGGATGTCTGTTTTTTGTCCCAGGTCCTTAAGAGAAATGATTGGAGGGTCCTTGAGTGGAACTGTGCCCATTTTACTGAAGGGATAGTGGATGTCATTAGACCCAGGATGACCATCATCTCTCTGAAAGAGACCAAGCTTTGTCTCTGAAATCTTCTCACTGTCGTGATCAGGAAATCTTGTTTCTGCAGAGGAAGAAAAGAGATCATTTTCTCCGAGTCCAACAGTACTCCTAGAAAGTTTATCTGGGTTGAGGGTATGAGACAGGATTTTTCCGTATTGATTATCCACCCCAGGTTGGTAAGTGTGGTCCAGATTGTCTGGAGCTGCAGGAGTAACCGATGCGATGATGGGGCTGCTATTAGGAAATCGTCTAGATACGGAAAAAATAGAATTTCCCTTAGGTGAAAGAACTTGGATACTTCTGTTATGACCTTTGTGAAAAGCCTTGGGGCTGAGCTGAGACCAAACATAAGTACCCGGAACTGGAAGTGGCACAGCTCTCCCTTGAACCATGTCGCCAGTCTCAGAAATTTCTGATCCTCCTTTCTGATGGGTATATGGTAGTAGGCATCTGCCAAATCTAATGTTACCATGGCGCCGCTTTTTTGGGATCAGGCTGATGACTGTCTTTATGGTTTCCATCTTGAACTTTTTGTATATGATGTATTTGTTTAACATCTTCAGGTTTATTATTAATCTGAACGATCCGTTTGGTTTCTTTATCAAGAAGATCGGGGAGTAAAACCCTTTCCCCTGTTCCTGCTTTGGGACTGGGATGATGGCCCCTTTCTCCAGCAGAAGTCTCAACTGATGATCCATAGTTTGTTGGCTTATCTCCCCCGGACGAGGGTTCTCCATATATCTGTCTGGTGGGCAGGTTTTTAACTCTAGACTGTACCCGTTTTTTATGACGGACAGAACCCATGGAGAGGCCTGGATATTTACCCAGGCAGGATAGAATTGGGACAGTCTTCCTCCCACTACGCTTTTGGCGTCATTGAGTAGAGGTGTGGGCCGATTTGTCAGGGTTAAACAGGAACCCTCTGCCTTTACCCCTATTGGACTGCCAGGCTGGTCTAGTGTCCTTTCTTTTTTGGTCCGGCCGACCCCGCTTCTGGGACCGAAAGGACCGCCTTTGTTGAAAAAATTTTGATTCTGTAGGAAAGCCCTTTTTTCTGTCTGAAGCTTTCTCTAGAATGTCGTCCAAGGCCGTACCGAACACCCTATCTCCCTCACATGGCAGAGTGCACAGCTTGTTTTTGGAGGCTGTGTCACCGGACCAGGTGCGTAACCATACTGCTCTTCTAGCAGAATTAGAGAGGGCAGCAGATCTGGCTGAAAGCTTCACTATGTCTGCTGACGCGTCTGCCATGAAATTAGCGGCCTGTTTTAGCATAGGTATAGAAGCTAGGATGTCTTCTCGTGGAGTGCCTGACTCTAGATGTTCCTCCAACTGTCCCAACCAAAGGCCCAGGGTTCTCGCCGTATAAGTTGCAGAGATCCCTGGTCTTAGAGTGGCCGTAGAGGATTCCCACATCTTTTTAAGGAGGCTTTCACATCTTTTGTCCATCGGATCTTTAAGAAGGCCGAGGTCTTCAAATGGAAGGGCAGTTTTTTTGGAGATTCTTGCTACTGGGGCATCTACTTTAGGGGTCTTATCCCAGGCCACAGAATCTTCTTCCGCGAAAGGGTATTTTCTCTTTAACCACTTAGAGGCGGATTGTTTTTTCTCAGGGTCTCTCCATTCTGAGTGTATTAATGCTCGGATGTATTAAAACTCGTTTTTTCTTGTCCCCTAATCCAGCAAACAATTGGTCCTGTACTGAAAGGGGTTCTCTGGGCTCTTCCAGGTTTATTGTAGCCCTAATGGTTTTCAGTAGGGAATCCGTCTCCTCAACTGAACAGAGAGGTTTACCGCCTGCTTGATCTGAAATATCAGAGTCAGACCCAGATGAAATTTCGCCTTCATCCAGGTCAGAGTCCTGCACATTAGAGACTATGGCTCCTGAGGTAGATGGTCTGGGAGACAATGTAGATAACTTAGCTTCTACAGCTGCACCCACTTCTTCTCTGATTATGGTTTTCAGACTTTCAATTAAAGATGGGGTCTCCTCTGACACAACCTTGTCACAACACTTTTGGCACAATGATTTCTTGTATGTACCAGACAGCGATTTCTTGCACATTACGCATTTTTTCTTCAAAGGTGGATCCTTTTTTGAGGATTCTTTACCCTGAGAGACACAAAATTGGAGAGGAAAGTTTTATCCTTAGTCTCTAAAAGAGAAGGGTAAAGAACCACCACCAAGGAGACCCCCATACAGGATACGGCACCCTGTTATTTAGTAATGGGAGGAGGCTTACCGGGCTAGAGGGCCTGGAGGAATCTGTGGGCCGCCTGGACGAATCGTCAGCTTGCTGGGACATCTTTCTCAGGAGAAGAGTGCAGGAGCTGCATTGGAACGCCGGCAGCCGCGCTCTTTTACTTCCTGGTTCCCACTGATGACGACATTATGCTCCGCCCCCCCCCTCGCGTCACGCGCCGGCCTCCGACGTCACATAGAATCCAACTGCCGGCGCGCGCGCATAGGGGAAATGTGTGGGGAGCGCTCCCAGGCCCAGAAACGCTCCCCCGGCTCGCAGAACAGGGCCGGTCCGCACTGGACGCGGGTCCAAAGCCCGGGGTGGCCAGCAACGCTGGGCTTAAACCACAGGGAAGGAGGAACTTTTATAGAGTTCCGCGACCCTATCCCCTGCCTCAGCCCTCCGGCCAGAGCCGGGATAGCAAACCGAAAAGGCTGGGCGAGTGACTGATCCGGCAAGTCCTGACCTTCTGAGGGACAGGAAAACAACTGGAGAGGTAAGAGGGAGGGGGCCTTATATGGGCTGGTCCACAATGCTGTTTTCCTGTCCCTGAGAAGGCGGGATAATCTCCATGTTTACTGCCGTTGTGGAGGCGTAGGGAAAACAGGATTTTACAGGCGAGTTTCACAAAATCTAATTTTCTCGCTTATATCATTGGGGGACACAGACCATGGGACGTCCTAAAGCAGTCCTTGGGGAGGGAACACAAAACAGAGTGAAGAAGGTAGAGACCCTCATGACAGTCATCACACCGCGGCCTGCAAAACCAGATGGCCCAGAGCGGTGTCTGCAGAAGCGAGAGTGTGAACCCTGTAAAACTTTGTAAAAGTGTGGAGGGAAGACCAGGTCGCGGCTTTACACAACTGATCCGCCGACGCCCGGTGAAAGTGAGCCCAGGAGGACCAAAGTGCCCTGGTAGAATGGGCCGTGATTCCCGGAGGGGGCGTCCTGTTCCGAACGCGGTAACATTCCAAAATAGTGGAGCGAATCCACCGGGAGATCGTCACCTTGGAAGCTGCCAACCCCTTCCTAGAACTCTCCAGAAGGACGAACAAGGAGTCCGTGCACCGAAAGGTAAATCCGCAGAGCCTGCCCCACATCCAAGCGGTGCAACAACACCTCCCGCGGATGGGAGGGCCCAGGACAAAGGGACGGAAGGATAATGTCCTCATTGAGGTGAAAAGCCGACACTACCTTAGGTAAAAAGGAAGGGACCGGACGGAGGACCACCTTGTCCTGATGAAAGATCAGGAATGGTTCACGGCAGGACAGAGCTGCCAATTCTGAAACCCTCCGAATGGATGTGATGGCCACCAGGAAAGGCACTTTCCATGACAGCAGGCGGAGGGAAGCCTCCCGCAAGGGTTCGAAAGGGGAAGCCTGCAGAACTCCCAATACCAAGTTGAGATCCCACGGATGAAGCGGAGGACGGTCCGGCGAAACGGAGTTGCGCAACGCCCTGAAAAGAAGGTCCTAACAGGACCCAGTCCCACCAAGGATTGCTGAAAGAAATTGGAAAGGGCCGACACCTGGCCCTTCAACGAGCTTAGCGCCATGCCCAATTCCAGTCCAGACTGAAGGAAGGCCAAAACGACCGGCAGGGAGAAGGATCTGGGAGATAGGTCCCGCTCCTCACAGAAACGAAGGAAGGACTTCAAGGTCCTATAATATATCCTGGAAGAAGTAGGTTTCCTGGCCCGAATGAGCGTCCGAACCACTGCATCGGAAAAACCCTGCTGTTTCAAAAGGAAGGTTTCAAGAGCCACGCCGTCAAACGAAGAGTATCTAAACTCGGGTGGAAGACGGGCCCTTGCGACAGAAGATCGGGTCTGAGAGGGAGCGAGTACGGAACGTCCCCTAACAGGAGGACAAGATCCGAGTACCATGCCCGGCGCGGCCAGTCCGGAGCGATCAGCAGGGTCTGAACGCCCTCCCACTTGATCCTGCGGAGAATCCGATGCAGGAGGGACAGCGGCGGAAAGACATAGAGGAACGTGAACACATCCCACGGCGCCACGAGCGCGTCCACTCCGCAAGCTGCGGGATCCCTTTTGCGGGCGAAGTAGCACGGTAGCTTGTGATTGAGGCCGGAGGCCATAAGATCCACGTCCGGCCGCCCCCAGCGATGACAGAGAGTGTTGAACACTTCCGGATGGAGAGACCATTCCCCGGGGTCTATCGTCGTCCGGCTCAGGAAATCTGCCGTCCAATTGACAACGCCGGGGATGTGGACCACCGACAGGGCCGGAACATGGACCTCCGCCCACCTGAGAATCCTCGCCGCCTCCGACATGACGGTCGAGCTGCGAGTCCCACCCTGATGGTTGACATACGCCACCGCCGTGGCATTGTCCGACTGGACTTGGAGAAGAAATGGCGCAGTGAGAAGAAAATTGCACGAAGCTCGAAGACATTGATGGACAGTCTGGACTCCGACGGAGACCATACGCCCTGGGCAGTCCGAGTGCCGAAGACTCCTCCCCAACCCTGAAGACTGGCGTCGGTCGTAACGACCGTCCATCTGATCGGAAGGAAAGACTTGACCATCTCCAGGTGAGTTGGGGAGAGCCACCAATGGAGGTCCGACCAAACATTGTAAGTAAAGAGGAGAATACGGCGGCACTGCTGCAAATTCAGGTTACAATCCAGCCACTCTTTTAGCCAATCATTGGTGCAGCAGTCATTCAAACTTCATACGTGGTGCTCTGCACTCAAGAGAGGAGATGATTTCAAGTGCGACAATATAGAGAAGATTTGTAGAGATGTGCGGCACTCACCAAAGTTGCAAATAGAAATCTTCTTTATTGTTCCTTCATTGGAATAAATTACGTGCGGGACGCAGGAGCAGACACTTTGTTGCGAATGGTGGCGGCTACGGCCGTTTCGCGTGTACTCTTGCGCTTCTTCGGGCCGCTGTCGACGTCATTACGCATTGTTGCGCTTTATAGTGGCGGTGCTCCGCAGCCGGCACCATTGGCAACAGCTGCTCACCGCAGGTTAGTGACGTTAAAACCATGAAATACAGAAAGGGACAAGTGAAGTACAGCTGGTACCGTGAATCTTGCACAAATTACACTATCATGATGCATATTCTGATGCAAAGACGGTGCTCTTTAATCTAGCACGGGAGAGCGAGCAGCACGTCATAATTACTGAATCAGCTAATAAACCACATTATCTGTGCGGAGCATAGGTATATCACAAGAATCGACTTAGAGAAAGACGGACATGTCGTTTCTGTCGTTCAGGCCTGCTGGCCCCATGGCCCCAGTGCGTAGGATCCACCTTGCTTCCCTCTGCATGAGCAGACGGTGCCGATCCCCTCCCCTAGGGATGGGTCGGACCTGTTCCACTGCTGCAAAGGAAAGACAACGCGGACGGGCGCCATGAGCAGCTCTGATATCAAACGGGGACATCCTTTTCCCGAACGAACAGAACCGACATGTTCGCGGATTCGCTCAAAAAGTGGGCGAATAGTTTTTCCAATGTAATATCTTTTACAAGGGCAAAAGACGACATAGACAACATACGATGTGCAACAAGTGATAAAGTCGCGTACTACGTGGGTTACACCTCCTATCTGCAGCAATTTTTTACATAAATTTAGTGAACAGAAAGAACAATGTCCGCACTTATAATTCCCTCTAGACTTTCTGCTAGTGAGCCAGGTCTCCACCTGGGGTTTGCTGAATACACTGTCAACTAGCTTTCCCCTTTCAAAAGATCCCAGTTCTGGTTATTGACACATTTAATTACGTCCGCCGCAGGACTGTATTTAAAAGCGAAGGCGAAACGAGATGATTTCTTGTCCCTTGCCTTTTCAACCAGCAGGGAATTACGATCAAGTTTGGCCGCCATGTGAAGTGCGGCTGAGATGATTCGCAGTGGGTAACCCTGGTCCAAGAGGCGGTTTTTAAGTTTGTGCGCCTGTCGGTAAAACCCGTCATCGGTGTCGTTGATCCTCCGCAGACGGACAAACTGTCCGTATGGGACGGCCCCCTTCACCGATGGCGGGTGAAAACTGGTCTGGTGGAGCAGCGAGTTTGTCACGGTGGGTTTGCGAAAACCCGTGGTGTGTAATGCACCATCCCTCACCATGACGCGCACATCCAGAAAATGAAGGGACGCACCGCCCAAATTGACGGTGAAGCTCATGTTCATCTGGTTGCGCGTATTGAGGTAATGCACGAATGCGTGACACGACTCCTCGCTGCCCGACCAGACCAAAAAAATTTCATCGACGTAACGCAAAAATAAATGTATAAATCGCAGGAAGGGGTTACCCACCGAGAATACATAAGTCTCTTCAAATACCGCCAGGTACAGGTTCGCGAATGTGCACGACACCAGCGTGCCCATTGCGGTACCTAGTACCTGGCGGTACCATTGCCCATCAAACTGGAAGACATTGCTGGTGAGCACTAGATCAAGTGCTTCAAGAATGAAGTTGTTAAAAACTGTTTCCTTATCACTCCGACTGAGGACAAGGTTAATGGCCCGAAGTCCCAGGTCATGCAGGATCCTGGTATACAGGCTTTCGACGTCCAAGGACACCAGGCTGAACTCACTCCGCCACTCAAGGGATTTGAGTGCCCGGAGGAAGTCCCCTGTGTCCTTGAGATACGTCGGGGTACCCACGAGAAGTGTCCTGAGGAGCCAGTCCACGTAGCCAGAGAGTGGTTCCGTCACTGACCCGATCCCGGCGACAATCGGACGCCCGGGGGACGGCTCAGTGATTTGTGGATTTTTGGTACAAAGTACCAAACAGGGATTTTAGGATGGGCAGGGATGAGCCTAGTGGTCATGCCTTTCGGTAAGAAGCCGGCTACTGTGTACTTCTACTAATGTACAGAGGTTGGAGGTGATCCCTGGAATGGGGTCTCCTTTCAATTTGAGATACACTATGCCGTCATTTAACTGTATACCTGCTTCTTCCATATAGTATTCCCTGGTCATTAGGACCACATTCCCTCCCTTGTCGGCCGGCTTAATAATGATATTTTCCTGTTTTTTTAACCACAGGAGGGCCTGATTCTCTTCCCCTGTAATATTAGGGGGTGCTGCTGGATACATCAGCGCACGTATCTCCCTCAATACCCGTTTGTGGAACAGGTCTATAGCCGAGCCGGCCAGCATGGGAGGAAGGAAGGTGGACCTGGCGCCCCCTACAAATTTATCCACCTGGCTGCTATTACTGTCTACCTCTTCTGTCTCCATGCTAGCCAAAAACTGTATGCATTCTATTTCCTCCTCATTGAAGCGGCCTTTTAAATGTGGTTTATTAGCTGATTCAGTAATTATGACGTGCTGCTCACTCTCCCGTACTAGATTAAAGAGCACCGTCTGCATCAGAATATGCATCATGATAGTGTAATTTGTGCAAGATTCATGGTACCAGCTGTACTTCACTTGTCCCTTTCTGTATTTCATGGTTTTAACGTCACTAACCTGCAGTGAGCAGCTGTTGCCAATGGTGCCGGCTGCGGAGCACCGTCTCTATAAAGAAGCGCGAGAGTACGCACGAAACGGCCGTAGCCGCCACCATTCGCAACAAAGTGTCTGCTCCTGCGTCCCGCATGTAATTTATTCCAATAAAGGAACAATAAAGAAGATTTTTATTTGCAACTTTGGCGAGTGCCGCACATCTCTACAAATCTTCTCTATATTTTCGCACAGTCCGACCAAACCTGTTGAGGAAGGGAAAACCGACGATCCAAGGACACCTGGGACTTGTCCCAGGTCGAGAGGATCGCCCGCTGAAGGGACCGGGTGTGAAATTGAGCGAATGGTACCGCCTCGAACGAGGCCACCATAAGGCCCAACACCCGCATACAAGTCCAGATAGAGACTGTGCGCTGCCGAAGCAAACAGAGCACCGCGCTGCGAAGGACCTTCACCTTGTCCGCTGGAAGACGCACCCGAGCTGTCCCAGAGTCCAGCAGCATACCGAGGAACCGAATCCGAGTGGACGGGACCAGGGAGGATTTTCAAAGGTTCACTAGCCATCCAAAGCGGGCGGAGGTGTCAAAGATGATCTGCAGACTCTCTTCGCACTGCCAGAACGATGACGCTTTGATGAGAATGTCGTCCAGGTACGGAATCAAGATGATGCCCCTGGAGCAAAGAAGACCGATAAGCGGAGCAAGCACCTTGGTGAACACCCTCGGCGCAGTCGCCAGACCGAATGGTAGGGCGACGAACTGGTAGTGGTCCGAGTGGATCGCAAAGCGCAAAAAACGCTGGTGTGCGATCGCGATGGGGACGTGCAGGTAAGCGTCCTGGATATCCACGGAAGTTAGCTTCCTTGGCGCAAGGGGAATAGTTATCACAGAGCGAATAGACTCCATGCTAAAACGGCGCACTCGAAGGTAACGGTTTAACCTCTTGAGGTCCAACACCGGGCGGACCGCTCCCTCCTTCTTTGGCACCATGAAGAGGTTGGAGTAAAAACCAGAAAACCGCTCCTTCGCCGGAACGGGGGAGATCACTCCCCTGACCAGCAGATCTTGAACCGCTTGAAAGACGGGACAGAAAAAAACGGTTTGGAGGCATGGATTTGAGCTCCAACTTGTAGCCAGAAGTGACCACCTCGAGCGCCCAGGCGTCTGAGATGTGGGCCTGTCACACCTTCTGAAAATAAAGGAGCCGACCCCCCACCCAGGAAGGTTGGGGCGCACCTTCATGCAGGGGATTGCTTGTCAGAGGAAGAGCGCTGAGGCTGCGCTCCGGAACGCCAGGCGGGCTGGGGCTTGAACGAAGGCTTCCGCCGTTGTTCCTGGGGGGGCTGCCTCGCGGTCGAGGGAACCGCCGGGCGGATGCCCGTGAAGCGGCAAAGGGACTGGCGAGGTGCGGAAGGACGTGGTCGGAAAGAACGCTTGGGTTTGGGCTGCGGAAGATGGGTGCTTTTGCCACCCGTGGCCTCAGAAATGATCTCGTCAAGTTTGGGCCCAAAAAGACGACACCCAGCGAAAGGAAGGGAGAGAAGGGAATGCTTGCAGGAAGAATCGGCCTGCCAGGCCTTCAACCAGAGTTCCCGCCAAATGGAGAGGGCAAAGGCGGAGGACCGCGCGACCATTGAGCCCGCATCCAGAGCCGCCTCGCAAAGGTACTTCCCCGCCTGGGATATCTGGGCCGCCAGAGCCTGGAGTTCTGTGCGGGAAAGGTCCGAGTCTAAATCCTGATGCAAGCGCAGGGCCCATTCAGAAACCGCCTTAGCCACCCACGCAGAAGCGAAAATGGGACAGAGTGCCGAACCGGTGGCAGAAAAAACCGACTTCGCCAGCGATTCGACCCGACAGTCCACCGGGTCCTGCAGAGAGGAGCCGTCCGCGACCGGAATAGCGGTATTTTTAGCCAGGCGAGCCAACGGCGGGTCCACCTTTGGAGGGGAAGACCACTTACTCACCCGATCTGGGGGGGAACGGAAAAAGAAGATCCAGCCGCTTGGGGATCAGGAAACGTGAACCTGGCTGTTCCCACGCTTTAGCGGTGAGAACGGAAAAGTCGTCATGTACCGGGAACGACTTGGGAGTCTGCTTGTTACGCAGGAAAGAAACTCCCTGGTGACTGGAAGAGGGGCCCTCCTCTTGAAGTTGAAAAGTGTCCCGGATTGCCGAGACTAGACTGTCCACTAAGGCGGCCATCTGGGACGAGTGGTCCGGATCCAGATCCGTGTCCGACTCGGCGAGTTCTCCTCCGGACGAAGGGTCCCCAACCAATGAGGACGCCCTGGACAGCGAACCACGGGGAGAAGGCGATGCATCCGAGGAAGAGAGGCGTTCCTGCCTGGGAAGCTTGCTGGGATGTCTGCTCCTGGATGATGCACCCTGGGAGATAGCAGGTTGCGCAGGTGACGACTTCTCCACCAAGCGACCCATTAAGGAAAGGGTGGATTTGGAGATCTTAGATAGGTCAGTCACCGCCCGGGACAGGGATTTGGCCCATTCCAGTTCCATACTTGCAGCAGAAGGGTGCACGTCAGTGGACTGCGACTGAGGTGGCATGATCTGGGTGGTCTGGCATGAAGCACAGGTACAGAGGGGGGTACAGAGGAGGGTAGCAGCGCTGGTCCTACCAGAGTGGAGCAATACCCTTGCTGAATGTGTCCCAAAGAGCACAGGGCGGCAGTCTCCGGCGAGCGACGTTTCTCTCAGGAGCGATTACATCCGGCTGGAGCAAGCAGGAGGGAAAGCTGCAGCAGGAAAATTAGGCTCCGCCCCCCGAGCCGCCCGGCGGAATAATAAAGAAGATGCAGTGTAGCGCCGCCGCCGACAACACGCTGGGTGGAGAGAGGAAGCCGCCACAGAGTAGTTAACCCCCCGTGCCGTCGTGCCTTGCAGTGGATCCTCAGGTACCCGAGCTGTCCCAGATCGCAAATAGAGAGTCCAGCCCCGATACACAGACAGGCATATTTACCTGCCTTCATCTGTGTTCTTCGCCCATCTGATATGTACCAGCAGTGCCACCTCTTCAGTCCCTGGCACAAGTGACAGGGACTAGGTTGGAGGGCAGAAATAGGTGGTCCCATGGCTGGGGGGAGCAGGAGGGTCAAGCCCTCCTTGTCCGCTTTGTCTTCTTGTGGGGGGCAGAGCGGTGGAATAAGTGTGGAATAATAGCCCTGGACCCCCAACCTAAAAGACACCTGCCTCCTACGACACTAAGCTAAAAACTGAAGGCTCTCACCTGGCCGGAGGGGGTATAGCTGGCGGGGGAGGAGCTAGCAGTTTTTAGTCTAGTGTCGCCTCCTAGTGGCAGAAAGCAGCTAAACCCATGGTCTGTGTCCCCCAATGATATAAGCGAGAAATATATTTTTGCACTAGGCACTGTCACTTTATTTGTACTAGACATAATTGCACATTGTTGCTGGTTGATATGAACTCATTTAATTGATGGATTTTTTATGAATTGTGATTATTTTTATCTTAATTGGATGATTTAATGTAATGAATTGCCACACCTTTATATATCACTGCTGTAACACATGTCTGTATAGCTTGAGAAAGACCGCAACAAGCGGTTGAAACGTCGCTGCTATTTGACACTGGGTGAATAAACCACGTTAATTTTTTGATCGTACTGGAGTGCTGCTGGCGTTTTGTATTTTTCTCCATTGAATTGGACCCTGGTGCCGGTTCGCATCGGCCTGATTTTGCACCCTAACGCTAGTGTGCTGCGCCTTCATTTTCCATACTCCTTTGACCAAATATAGCCGTCAAATTTTTAAGTTGAGAATTTTGTATGGCCCCCCCGAACTATGTTACAAATATCCAAATGGCCCTCGGCAGCAAAACTGGGCCTAGGAGCCTGAGGGGGCCCAAAGACCCTTGTGCCATATAAGAAGACACCGGTACTATACAAAGTTCATACAGGTCAAGTTACATCTCTGGCTGCAGGGAAGGGGTAAGGTCAAGAATTTGGCATGGGGCAGGGGATGCTGTTTAAAATTTCACCTCAGGCAGCACAAAGGCTATGTGCTTCCCTTCCCCTGGCCACAAAGCACTGAGGGAAGGGGGCCCAAGCTGAACTCTTGCACCAGGGCACATGAGCCTTTAGCTACGCCCCTGAATATTATATCATACTCTATGCAAGTAAGAAGGAGGACTTGCATCTACATGTGCTAGAATAGAATCTGTGGTATGATCTTGGTACTGCCATTCTGACAGTAAGGAGACACCAGGAGACTGCAGCCTAGACTACAAAACCTTTGAAGATAATGATGCATTTATCTCCTGATGTTCATTTTCAAGCTGACAATCCAGGCTCAACTTTGGTTGACCATTTGTAGTATTGCATGGTCCCGGCCTAAGACCTCTCAGAAAACTGTTGTGCCACTCTTGTGCAACCACAAAAGATCTGTAGCAGTTGACAGAGAAGGCCACCTTAAAGGTCTATACAGGCAGAAAATAGTTAGAAGATCCAGACAACATGTAATGTCTATGGTCATCTGTAATCCTGCCATCTCCATCTATCTCATTATACAAGGATAAATCATATAATACTGGTGGATAAAACAAGACTGAAGACAAGATCTTCACAGCCTTCTACAGATCATAGGGAATATTTCATGAGACCTTATCTCCATCTACCTGATCATCCTGTGGGACATTGTGATGTTCTTCTGAACCATCCTGTAGAAGAAGAGGACTGGGACATCTCTCCGGTGTTCTTATCTCTTCCTTTACTGTAGGAAACACATCCAGTGACTGAATTCATTCCTTACATACAGATAATGAGAGGACGTGTGTATTTAGTCATGTCTATTACCTGGTGATGTGAGGGGCTGGTGATCCTCCATCATGATGTCCTTATATCCATCTACCTGATCATCCTGTGGGACATAGTAATGTTCTTCTGAATTATCCTGTGGAAGAAGAGGACTGGGACATCTCTCGGGTGTTGTTCTCTCTTCCTTAACTGTAGGTGTTGCAGAATCAGGATTAGATCGGATGGTCAGCCATGTTGTCTTAGGTATACATCTTGGGGCACATTTATTAAGACCTGTGTTTTAGGCGCAGGTCCTAAAAAAGCCCTAAGCTGGCGGTGGTTCCGCCGAAGTTATGAAGAGGTGCAGGCCTCTCCATAACTTCAGGGCTTCCAGCACCAGTTCTAAATGTAAGACGGCTTCCAAGTTATCTTACATTTAGACCTTTTTCTAGACCTGAAACATTTGTAGAAAATGGTAAATCAGACAGGCCTGCCGGCCCTTAACCTTCCCTGCCCGCTCCACGTCGACAATTGTAGACCTGCCCCCCCCATTGCACCGACATCTGCGCCTGAAATACGTCTAATTTAGGCTTATTTCAGAATAGTAGAGGACCCCCCCTGTGTTTACACCTCAAAATGGAGCTTAGCTAATGAGTTAATCACCATTTTGAAGTGAATACTGAGTATTTTAGTACTAAGTACTTTTGCTGAGAAAATAGAGGCCTTTAAGCAATCGATTAAAGATGTTATGATGGAATGGTGACCTTTAGAAAGTAGATAATATTTGCACTAGAAGTGGAAGCCTTGGCCAAGATAAATGTATTTGTCTATTAAAACTAACCATTTGCAGGTTTATGATCAGGATCGATCCTTGGTGTTGGACCGGTGATAAATGAAAGAGCCGATCTTGGCTTTATGGACCATGGGGCTCTTTGGAAAGAACAATGGAGATTGGTACTTGAATTGGGAGAATTAATGGAAGGCCCCAGGAACAAATTATTTATGCAACAAGAGATCGTGAGGATGAACTTTTATCCAAGTAGCAGTTGTTGTCGGTGTAACTTGTGTAGATCTATGGTTACGTATGATAATGATGGAATGATGGAATCTGTGTGTAAACCACTGAAGTCTATGTACAGCGACACACTGCGGAAAACTGGAATTAAAATATTAATTATTCCTTTGTTCTCTGAGGTATAAAGGACGGTGTCCAGGACTTATAACGGAGCGCTGCATTTTACCACGGCTGTAATTCACTTCCATTTACCTCTTATGCCATAATCTGCCTACATTTTACATTGACTTCTATGAGGTCTTGCTGCTCTTCAGATTTCCATCAGAGATTTTAAGCCAAAACCAGGTGAGACTCTAAACACAGAACAGGTACAGAGTTTCCCCTATACCTTATGTCTGTGGAGGCTCAAATCCTGGTTTTGGCTCACAATCACTGATGGAAATCACTGACAAAACACTGACGTGTGAATGAGGCTTAAACAAAAGAATCTTCTGAAGAAGAAGTTGCTTCAAGAAGTTTTGTGCTGTTGTGGCCAATTTCCAACAGTAGGAAACACATCCAGTGACTGAATTCATCCCTTACATACAGATAATGAGAGGACGTGTGTATTTATTCATGTCTATTACCTGGTGATGTGAAGGGCCGGTGATCCTCCATCATGATGTCCTTGTACAGATCTTTGTGTCCTTCTAAATACTCCCACTCCTCCATGGAGAAATAGACGGTGACATCCTGACACCTTATAGGAACCTGACAACACAATGATACAGTCATCACCCAGATCCCTTCATAGCGTTCCTGTATAATGTCCCAGCATTCCCAGCAGTGTCACCTCTCCAGTCAGCAGCTCAATCATCTTGTTGGTGAGTTCTAGGATCTTCTCTCTATCGATTTCCTCATGTATCAGGGGGTGAGGTGGAGACTCCATGATTGGGCTCAGGGTTCTTCCCCATCCTTCAGACACAGGGGCCTGACAGCGCTCACTAGAGGTCTTCTTCACTACTGTGTAGTCCTGGTTATGGAGAGACACAGTAATAACTATCACTCCATACATCTCCAGAGTCCCTCACCTCTCCAGTCATGTCCACCTGTTAGTAACATAGATAAGATGATGTAATGTGACATCATCAGAATCTCTTACCTCTCCAGTAAGCCGGAAGAGGATCTCTAGGGTGAGATTTATTATCCTCTCCGCCATCTTGTCCCTGTCCATCCTTGACGGGTCAATCAGGAGAAGGATCTTATATAGAAGATATCCACTGAGCGGATCCTATATTGTAGGAACCTGAATGGAAAGAAAATGAGACGATGGAAAATCCTACAAAATCTAATGTAAAATACAAAAACTGGAGATAAGAGGAGACATCAGAGGAGATAATAAAGTGTAGATGTTGTGTTCTCTCTTTTTATATGGATCGAAACGTGTGTGAGGTCAAGGCAGTTTCATGATATGTCATAAAATCCAATATATATAAAATACTAAACATCCAAGTTGATCAACAAGTCATAAAACTGGGAATAAAACAAAATATAGAATAAAATGCAGACAGACCTGCAGAGCGAACTAACACCCCGGAATAAAGATCACATTAACCCTTTTACACTACATGTGTCTATTTTATTCTATATTTTTTTATTCCCAGTTTTATGACTTGTTGATCAACTTGGATGTTTTGTATTTTCTATATATTGGATTTTATAATCTAGATCATTTGTAGGTTTCATTTGTTGGTATATAGAACATCTGAAGAAACCGCAGGGTGTGCATTGTGAATGACTAGAATACTACAAAAACAGCCTGACACGGTCCGGCCCAGGTTCTGATATCAGCACAGCTCCGGATAAGGAGCGATTGGTCCCTCATTTTTATACTATTTCAACTACTGAGGAACAAAACGTACAGTTTCAAAATGCGTCTGGTGTAACTGCGGTATTAATCCATCGAGAGCAACTGCGGCACCAACCTATGGAGAGGAATAAACGTATCCTTCATACCATTCCGGACACTGAAACAGCAGAAGTCGGCGTTCCCATATCCCTACTACACACGCAAGTAAGTGTCCCGGCACACAAGAGAACTATAGGATCCAGCAGGGCATCGAGTTCATAGGTGAGCGGAGGTCATCAATATCAGATCGGGGAGGGAGGGTCCGACACCCGGCCTCCCCAGTTGATCAGCTGTATGAAGAGAAGGTACACGCTGTGCGCGTCTGCCGCCTCTCTTCCTGCTTGCCATAGACATGACAGCGGCGAGCAGGATAGGAGACGGCGCGTGCCTTTTCCTCATACAGCTGACCTGTGGGGTGCCGGATGTCGAATCCCCACCAATCTGATACTGATGACCTATCTTGAGGATAGATCATCAATGATAAAAGCCCAGAGAACCCCTTTAAACAGCAGGTTTGGGAAATTTGCGTAAAAATTATAAGAATTGTTTCTAAACTTCTAAACCTGTTCTAAAAAATAAAATGACATTTACAGAATGAGGAACATAAAGTAGACATATGGGGGATGTAAAGTAATAACTGGTTTACGAGGTATCACCATCTGCTGGAAAAGCAGAGAATTTTTTCTGAAGGGGTTAATGTAGGGAAATCTAACCGCAGTTTGTCCGTCATTTCACCATCACACATAATAAAGATGGCGGTTTGATACCTACATGGTGTAGAGATGGGTCTGCACGGCTGATCAGTGGAGAAGACTTCTGGAGGGTCAGGATGCGGACTCTGACACCGGAGGGATTGAATGAAGAAATACAAGGAATTCCTGAATCTCTCCGTTTCCCCGGGTCATTCTGCCCTTCTCCAATATGGAACATTAATACTCCTCCTCATGTGCGCATGCGCTGCACTCTGCTTGGCTCCTCCTCCCCTGTGCTGGCGTGGTGAGCACGAGACCACCGCTTCCTGTCACACTTGCCTCCTTGCTTCCTGCGTGTCCTCTTGTCGCCGGGGACAGGGTTTCCTTCCTGAGTGTACGCGCATGCGCCACATAAATAAGTGGTGAGTATTATATTATGCACTGATATAAAAGACTTCTCACACACAGCAGCACCAACCCCAAGATGAAGGCAGCAGCTGAAACGCGCGTCAGGGAGGACACATCCCCTACAGATGTCTGTCATATCGGTTGGTGATTTTACTATTTTTTTATTTCAGTCACTTTACTTGTGAATTTCCTTTCGCCGTTCTATGATTTCTGTCTCGTCAGCGCCTCACACTGGAGACCTGCGCACTTCTTCTCCGTTATTAGTAATTCTCTATTTATTTATTTATTTATATCTTTTTGGAGCCGTTATATCATATTTATCATCTACGAGCAGAATTACCGGCTTCACACCGCCCCCCCCCACCCCAAAACAGTGTCATCCACAGGGCCCCCCATAACAGTGACGTCCACAGGGCCCCCCATAACAGTGACGTCCACAGGGCCCCCCATAACAGTGACGTCCACAGGGCCCCCCATAACAGTGACGTCCACAGGGCCCCCCATAACAGTGACGTCCACAGCGCCCCCCATAACAGTGACATCCACAGGGCCCCCCATAACAGTGACGTCCACAGGGCCCCCCATAACAGTGACGTCCACAGGGCCCCCCATAACAGTGACGTCCACAGGGCCCCCCATAACAGTGACGTCCACAGGGCCCCCCATAACAGTGACGTCCACAGGGCCCCCCATAACAGTGACGTCCACAGGGCCCCCCATAACAGTGACGTCCACAGGGCCCCCCATAACAGTGACGTCCACAGGGCCCCCCATAACAGTGACATCCACAGGGCCCCCCATAACAGTGACATCCACAGGGCCCCCCATAACAGTGACATCCACAGGGCCCCCCATAACAGTGACATCCACAGGGCCCCCCATAACAGTGACATCCACAGGGCCCCCCATAACAGTGACATCCACAGGGCCCCCCATAACAGTGACATCCACAGGGCCCCCCATAACAGTGACATCCACAGGGCCCCCCATAACAGTGACATCCACAGCGCCCCCCATAACAGTGACATCCACAGGGCCCCCCATAACAGTGACATCCACAGGGCCCCCCATAACAGTGACATCCACAGGGCCCCCCATAACAGTGACATTCACAGGGCCCCCCATAACAGTGACATCCACAGGGCCCCCCATAACAGTGACATCCACAGGGCCCCCCATAACAGTGACATTCACAGGGCCCCCCATAACAGTGTCATCCACAGCGCCCCCCATAACAGTGACATCCACAGGGCCCCCCATAACAGTGACATCCACAGGGCCCCCATAACAGTGACATCCACAGGGCCCCCCATAACAGTGACATCCACAGGGCCCCCCATAACAGTGACATTCACAGGGCCCCCCATAACAGTGTCATCCACAGCGCCCCCCATAACAGTGACATCCACAGGGCCCCCCATAACAGTGACATCCACAGGGCCCCCCATAACAGTGACATCCACAGGGCCCCCCATAACAGCGACATCCACAGGGCCCCCCATAACAGCGTCATCCACAGCGACCCCCCATAACAGTGACATCCACAGCCTCCCCCCATAACAGTGACATCCACAGCGCCCCCATAACAGTGACATCCACAGCGCCCCCATAACAGTTATATCCACAGCGTCCCCCCCATAACAGTGACATCCACAGCGCCCCCCCATAACAGTGACATCCACAGTGTTAAATGAATTCGGCCACTGATCTCACACTGCCAACACACAGAGGGTGATGCCCCACATCATATACATTTCAGTTCAGCCCGGGACATATTCATTTAACCCTTTAAAAACACCAGTTACTTATTGAAATCAGTGTCCGTCTGTCCACTTTGCTGCCAGTTCTTGTGCCAGAACCTGATTGGGCTGAACTCCCCTGTATATGGTGCGGGCACCACCCTCTGTATGTCACCAGTGTCAGATCAGTGCCCGAATCCATTTCAGTCTTTAAATCACACTTTTCTGCCCATTTTGTGCCCGTCTTTTGTATTTTAATGCCGCTTTCATCTAATTTCCCCTCAGGACGCTCACTGCAACTTCTGAATAAGAAACCAACTTCAGCCTCGTGTCCTGTATTTATATATCCTTGGGGGGTGATCCTCTTCTTGTAGTGCCACTCATTTTTATCCAGTCATGTTTTTAGTGATTTTTAGAAAAGTATGAATTTTTATGTTTTGGTTGTTCAAATCCCCTCCTCCAGTCCACGCCTCTGAGATCTCCTGGATATGTCTTCTATATAACGCCCCCTCCTCCAGTCCACGTCTCTGAGATCTCCTGGATATGTCTTCTATATAACGTCCCCTCCTCCAGTCTACGTCTCTGAGATCTCCTGGATATGTCTTCTATATAACGCCCCCTGTTCCAGTCCACGTCTCTGAGATCTCCAGGATATGTCTTCTATATAACGCCCCCTGCTCCAGTCCACGTCTCTGAGATCTCCTGGATATGTCTTCTATATAACGCCCCCTGCTCCAGTCCACGTCTCTGAGATCTCCTGGATATGTCTTCTATATAACGACCCCTGCTCCAGTCCACGTCTCTGAGATCTCCTGGATATGTCTTCTATATAACGCCCCCTGTTCCAGTCCACGTCTCTGAGATCTCCAGGATATGTCTTCTATATAACGCCCCCTGCTCCAGTCCACGTCTCTGAGATCTCCTGGATATGTCTTCTATATAACGCCCCCTGCTCCAGTCCACGTCTCTGAGATCTCCTGGATATGTCTTCTATATAACGACCCCTGCTCCAGTCCACGTCTCTGAGATCTCCTGGATATGTCTTCTATATAACGCCCCCTGCTCCAGTCCACGTTTATGAGATCTCCTGGATATGTCTTCTATATAACGCCCCCTGTTCCAGTCCACGTCTCTGAGATCTCCTGGATATGTCTTCTATATAACGCCCCCTGCTCCAGTCCACGTCTCTGGGATCTCCTGGATATGTCTTCTATATAACGCCCCCTGCTCCAGTCCACGTCTCTGAGATCTCCTGGATATGTCTTCTATATAACGCCCCCTGCTCCAGTCCACGTCTCTGAGATCTCCTGGATATGTCTTCTATATAACGCCCCCTCCTCCAGTCCAAGTCTCTGAGATCTCCTGGATATGTCTTCTATATAACGCCCCCTGCTCCAGTCCACGTCTCTGAGATCTCCTGGATATGTCTTCTATATAACGCCCCCTGCTCCAGTCCACGTCTCTGAGATCTCCTGGATATGTCTTCTATATAACGCCCCCTGCTCCAGTCCACGTTTATGAGATCTCCTGGATATGTCTTCTATATAACGCCCCCTGTTCCAGTCCACGTCTCTGAGATCTCCTGGATATGTCTTCTATATAACGCCCCCTGCTCCAGTCCACGTCTCTGGGATCTCCTGGATATGTCTTCTATATAACGCCCCCTGCTCCAGTCCACGTCTCTGAGATCTCCTGGATATGTCTTCTATATAACGCCCCCTGCTCCAGTCCACGTCTCTGAGATCTCCTGGATATGTCTTCTATATAACGCCCCCTCCTCCAGTCCAAGTCTCTGAGATCTCCTGGATATGTCTTCTATATAACGCCCCCTGCTCCAGTCCACGTCTCTGAGATCTCCTGGATATGTCTTCTATATAACGCCCCCTGCTCCAGTCCACGTCTCTGAGATCTCCTGGATATGTCTTCTATATAACGCCCCCTGCTCCAGTCCACGTTTATGAGATCTCCTGGATATGTCTTCTATATAACGCCCCCTGTTCCAGTCCACGTCTCTGAGATCTCCTGGATATGTCTTCTATATAACGCCCCCTGCTCCAGTCCACGTCTCTGGGATCTCCTGGATATGTCTTCTATATAACGCCCCCTCCTCCAGTCCACGTCTCTGAGATCTCCTGGATATGTCTTCTATATAACGCCCCCTGCTCCAGTCCACGTCTCTGATCTCCTGGATATGTCTTCTATATAACGCCCCCTGTTCCAGTCCACGTCTCTGAGATCTCCTGGATATGTCTTCTATATAACGCCCCCTGCTCCAGTCCACGTCTCTGGGATCTCCTGGATATGTCTTCTATATAACGCCCCCTCCTCCAGTCCACGTCTCTGAGATCTCCTGGATATGTCTTCTATATAACGTCCCCTGCTCCAGTCCACGTCTCTGATCTCCTGGATATGTCTTCTATATAACGCCCCCTGCTCCAGTCCACGTCTCTGAGATCTCCTGGATATGTCTTCTATATAACCTCCCCTGCTCCAGTCCACGTCTCTGAGATCTCCTGGATATGTCTTCTATATAACGCCCCCTGCTCCAGTCCATGTCTCTGAGATCTCTTGGATATGTCTTCTATATAACACCCCCTCCTCCAGTCCACGTCTCTGAGATCTCCTGGATATGTCTTCTATATAACGCCCCCTGTTCCAGTCCACGTCTCTCTCCTGGATATGTCTTCTATATAACGTCCCCTGCTCCAGTCCATGTCTCTGAGATCTCTTGGATATGTCTTCTATATAACATCCCCTCCTCCAGTCCACGTCTCTGAGATCTCCTGGATATGTCTTCTATATAACGCCCCCTGCTCCAGTCCACGTCTCTGAGCTCTCCTGGATATGTCTTCTATATAATGCCCCCTGCTCCAGTCCATGTCTCTGAGATCTCCTGGATATGTCTTCTATATAACGCCCCCTGCTCCAGTCCACGTCTCTGAGATCTCCTGGATATGTCTTCTATATAACGTCCCCTCCTCCAGTCCACGTCTCTGAGATCTCCTGGATATGTCTTCTATATAACGCCCCCTGCTCCAGTCCACGTCTCTGAGCTCTCCTGGATATGTCTTCTATATAACGCCCCCTCCTCCAGTCCACGTCTCTGAGCTCTCCTGGATATGTCTTCTATATAACGCCCCCTGCTCCCGGCTTTTGTTGCACCTGAGGAAGGCCGCCCTTGAAATGCATTGTATACTAGAACCAACCTCTTGTGATTTGTATTTTATGTTATTATCTTTAAGCTGGTGTCCTGCCCCAGAAGCTGCGTCTTTACTTCCTGCTTCATGTTCTCTGGAATTTGTAGATTAGGCTGAGTTCACACTTCAGTTATTTGATCAGTTATTTCCATCAGTTATTGTGAGCCAAAACCTGGTGTGGGTGAAAAACACAGGACAAGTGCAGATCTTCCCATTACACCTGATCTCTGAGTAGCTTCACTACTGGTCTGGGCTCAATAACTGAAGGATATAACTGCAGTGGGCGGATGGAGCTGTGTATCTTTGTGGCTGTGGAGCCTTATATGTGTGGATGTGATGAGTGTTCCACTTACCTGGGGGCAGGCGTGTCCTCCTCTGACAACCCTTCACTATGGAGCCTCCTGGGCTGTCATTTCTACCACCATGCAGGAGTCGGGCTCCAGACTGTGCTGCAGGAGAAGGTACAGGACCTGTGATGATGTCATGACCATGTGATCAAGTGTGGGAGGAGTCAGGCTGTGCTGCAGGAGAAGGTACAGGATCTGTGATGATGTCATGACAATGTGATCAGGTGTGGGAGGAGTCAGGCTGTGCTGCAGGAGAAGGTACAGGACCTGTGATGATGTCATGATCAGGTGTGGGCGGAGTCAGGCTGTGCTGCAGGAGAAGGTACAGGACCTGTGATGATGTCATTACCATGTGACCATGTGTGGGAGGAGTCAGGTTGTGCTGCAGGAGAAGGTACAGGACCTGTGATGATGTCATGACCATGTGATCAGGTGTGGGCGGAGTCAGGCTGTGCTGCAGGAGAAGGTACAGGACCTGTGATGATGTCATTACCATGTGATCAGGTGTGGGAGGAGTCATGAAGATCACATGACCAGGTTTTATCCGCTCTGTGTGTGAGATTCTGCTGTGCTGTGTGGAATTCCAGTCTGTATGTAGCAGAGCTGTAAGCCTGTAATGTTTGTATAGATGAGCTGTATCCGTGTAATGTCTGTGTAGTTGAGCTGTATGTGCATACAACCAAGCTGTTTATGTGTAATATGCCTCTGAAGACTTGTATCAGTGTGTGCAGCAGAGCTGTGTATGTGTAATGTTCAGTTACTACAGCTGAGTCTTTGTCATGTCCATGCAGCAGAGCTGTGTATGTGTAATGTTCAGTTACTACAGCGGAGTCTTTGTCATGTCCATGCAGCAGAGCTGTGTATGTGTAATGTTCAGTTACTACAGCAGAGTCTTTGTCATGTCCATGTAGCAGAGCTGTGTATGTGTAATGTTCAGTGACTACAGCGGAGTCTTTGTCATGTCCATGTAGCAGAGCTGTGTATGTGTAATGTTCAGTTACTACAGCTGAGTCTTTGTCATGTCCATGCAGCAGAGCTGTGTATGTGTAATGTTCAGTTACTACAGCGGAGTCTTTGTCATGTCCATGTAGCAGAGCTGTGTATGTGTAATGTTCAGTTACTACAGTCTTTGTCATGTCCATGTAGCAGAGCTGTGTATGTGTGATGTTCAGTTACTACAGCGGAGTCTTTGTCATGTCCATGTAGCAGAGCTGTGTATGTGTAATGTTCAGTTACTACAGCTGAGTCTCTGTCATGTCCATGTAGCAGAGCCGGTGATGTAATCTGCAGGTATCGGGGCTCTGTGTGTGCTCAGGAGATGTTTAGGGGTAACTCTGTCCCTTTTCTCCATATCAGTTATTAGAAATGATGTCAGCGATACCTTATGTCGGGGCAGATGTAGGATTTCCGCTGTGGGGGAAAAGGAGGAATAAACTTCTCTTCTGTTGTTTCTAGTGTTAGCACATAAATGGCCGCGCTGTGTCTTATCGCTGGGGATTTTCTTTGTAGTTGATTTGAGCTTGTCTGCTGCTCCAATGGGGGAACATGGGCCCCGTTCTCATGACTGGCAGGGGCCCCCAGCGGATGGACCCCCACAATCAGTGGACAGGAGATAAGTTCCCTTGTTTCAGTCTTGTATCATTGGCTGAATTTCAAAGATGAGATTTTAGTCTTTGGAGATTAGAAAAAACGCATCCGGCGACGCTGGAGAACGGCGGAAATGTCGGACAGATTGTGATCGGAGGCAGGACCGGCTCGGGGAGGTAAAGCGGTGATTAGTGTGACGGGGGATGGGGAGAAGGCGGGAAGGTTGTCCTCAGTGACAGCGGTAAAGCAGGTTATGTGGGAAGAGCAGCGAGTAGTAACGTAGAGCGGCTGAGAGGACGGCGGCTCCGAGCTTCATCTAACGCTGCCGATGGTTTAGAGATAAGAGGCATAGTCCTCAGCTGAGATGAGGGGTGTCAGACGGGGTACGGGGGGGGCAGAGGGAGGTAAAGGTATGAAATAATTATTTGGGGTTGTGGGACAGAGAGGACGTAATAGAAGTGAAGAAGTCCTGCTGTGAGGAGGTGAGAGCAGACATGAAGCTGCTTCTCTGTAGGCCATGAAGTCTTCTCTGGGTGGGATTTCTTCCGGCTTCGTTCTGGACTCTGGAAGCCTCAGCTTTTCTGTTTGGTTTGTGTCGGGGCTGGGGATGGATTTGTTGGGTTCTGCTCCGTGTGAGACGCAGGGGTGAGAGCTTGTGGTGTTCTAGAAGACAGCGGCTGCATCATGAAGAGAAGATATGACCTGCGCTGATGATCTGGCCACCTACTTCAGAGACAAGATCGGTTACATCCGGCAGGAAATAATTTCCCAGCCCCCAACCAGTTTCGATCCTCCTCCCTCCCACACTTCCATGTGCTCGACCTCCTCTGTTGACGCTATAACAGATGAAGTCTTTAGGCTTCTCTCTGCTTCTCGACCCCCCACATGTAGCAGTGATCCTATCCCCTCACACCTTCTCCAGTCCCTCTCCCCGGCTGTCATTACCCACCTTACTACAATATATAACCTCTCTCTCTCTCGCTTCCCATCCTCTTTCAAACATTTTGTTATAACCCCACTACTAAATAAAACATCTTGACCCGACCTGTGCCGCTCACTACCAACCTGTTTATAACCTTCACTTCATTTCTAAACTTCTGGAACATCTCTATTACTCTCTTCTACCTTTTCAATCTGCCTTTCCCTCTCTCCACTCTACAGAAACTGCCTTTACTAAAATGTCTACTGATCTCCTGACAGCAAACAGGAATGGCGACTATTCTCTACTGATTCTTCTTGATATCTCTGCAGCGTTTGATATGGTAGACCACAAACTCCTTCTCACCGTGCTCCACCTCATTGGCCTTAAGGACACTGCTCTCTCCTGGTTCTCTTCCTTTCTCTCTGATTGCTCCTTTAGGGTCCATTCACACGTCCGCATTTTCGTTCCGCATTTTGCGGAACGGAATTGCGGACCCATTCATTCCCATGGGGCAGCACGATGTGCTGCCTGGACACGGAATTGCGGACCCGCACTTCCGTGTCCGCAATTCTGTTCCCGAAAAAAATAGAACATGTCCTATTCTTGTTCTCAATTGCGGACAAGAATAGGCATATTCTATAGTGCCGGCGATGTGTGGTCCGCAAAATGAGGAACGCACATTGCCGCTGTCCGTGTTTTGCGGCTCCGTGGATCCGCTAAACACGCTGCAGATGTGTGAATGGAGCCTTAAAGGATAACTGTCATTTATTTATTTTTTTGGAGTATTGGATTGTGGTGATTAATATCTCCTTCGTGGCCCTATTTAAACTTTTCACTGTGTATTCAATTACCCCTTAATTCAACAGTTTTGTTCCCTGTACTGCCTACTTTTACCTCTGCTTAAAATCAGGTTGCTAGGCAGGTCCTCTATCTGTTGAAGGACTGAGGACGTGCAAGGTCAGATTACTGACAGCCAGGGACTGTAAGTAAATGATTAAAGCCAGGTCCTCCCCAGCAGCTGATAACAGTGCCTGGGCTGTGTGCACTTCTCCCTGTCCTTGCGCTTGGCAGACGCTCCCTCACTCAGCAGAGCTGGAGAATGCAGAGTTGAACCAGAGCAGAGCAGGGAAGGGAGATCTGCCATCTGCTCAGTGTATAAATGAAAGCAACATGTGGTAAGAGGACCCCTTTGTGCTGCAGGAGATTAACCCTTTAGGGGGAGGGCTCTGGTTACTGACACTTTTGGGGGGCTATTGTTACTGGCTAGTGAGGGCAGGCCGGATTAGCCTCAGGGTGAGGGCAGTGGCGGCCATCTTAACTAAATAGTGAAATTAATTTTTTTTGCAGACTAGCGGCCAATCGCATACTTTACTTCGGGGTATGCTCAGCGCATGCGTCTGGTGTTTGAAAACTTTTCGGGGTATGCTCTGCGCATGCGTCTGGTGTTTGAAAACTTTTCGGGGTATGCTCTGCGCATGCGTCTGGTGTTTGAAAACTTTTCGGGGTATGCTCTGCGCATGCGTCTGGTGTTTGAAAACTTTTCGGGGTATGCTCTGCGCATGCGTCTGGTGTTTGAAAACTTTTCGGGGTATGCTCTGCGCATGCGTCTGGTGTTTGAATACTTTTCACACCAGCAGGTTTGTACGCATGCGTTAAGAGATAGACTCAGTGCCAGCTATATCCCCAAGCCTGGTGCGCATGCTCTGGGACTTTGATTTTCTCCTCATTTCTCAGTTACCTCCCCATGTCCTCTGCGCTTGCGCTCGGACTTAGAGCTGTCGAATCAAATGAATCCATCCATATCACCAGCAAACGCGTCCAGACTTAGAATTGTTTTTCTCATTTTCCATATACCCGCGCATGCGTAAGTACTTATACTCAGGTCTCTCTACGTATCACTATAATGCGCATATGTTGACACTTTAAGTTTCCAATACTAAGATAAAATCGACACTGCTCCATTTACTGTATCTTCTATCATATAGCGCATACAGTGATACTTATAATTTCTCTTTCCAATAGCACAGCGTATATGCCGGGACTTGGATTACGTTCGACTAATGTTACCAGACTTCTGCATTCGGACTATGAATCAAAAGATCTTCAGTCTGGCAGTTTCCATACACTCCATGGGGATGGTCAATGCCTTAAATGGACCACGGATGGTAGATTTCAGAGTTACAAGGTATTCTTATATAAATAGATATCTCAATCTCCTGAGTCAGTTATCATATATCCATAATTGTTATTGTTTTTTGCATGTACATAGACTGAGAGATTTTTAGCCGTTTTTTTTATATAGATGTTCAGAGTCAGTTCTTTTTTCCTTTTTCACATAAATTCTCCTCCAACCTTTTTAGGATATCTACATTATCCATTATTTATTTTTTATATAGAGGTCCATCTCTTGAATTCCCCGAATATGTGATGGCCTATGTTTTCCTGAACAAATCTTTATGTTTGACGAATTTTTATATATTTATTGTAGTAACTTGTCTACAACGTATCATAGAGAAAAGAATACATAATATGCATTTTCCATAGAGGTCAACAGGACTCTCTTAAATTATTAGTAAATTTTATTCTCATAATAAGGTATCATATAAATGCTGTATATGTGAAACCCTCATTCAGACCGATTGGACTCATTGTATTGAGTCGTTGAATCCATCTTGCTTCACTTTGCAAGAGTTTTTTGTCAAGATTGCCCCCTCTGGGGCCCATAGTTAATTTCTCTATGCCCCAAAAGCGTAGAACTGATATTTTATTTCCATGTATATATTTTATGTGTCTTGCAATGGGTGTATCTTTTTCCGTTTCTATCGAGCTTAAATGGCCCGATATCCGACGTCTCAGTTCCTGAGTGGTTTTACCCACATACAACCTGGGGCAGGGACATGATGCTATATATATATATATATAACTCCTTGCGTTTTGCATGTGATCAATTGTCTGATCTCATACTCCCTTTTGTCAGCTGGATTAGTGAGTTTTTTCAAATACAAATATCCCATTAAATCAAACAGATATCAATATAGCATTTAGGAATTTGAATAAAACATATAGCCAGCATATTAGGGCCTGGTGGGAAATAGCCAGCCTTGATACGTATATATACAACAAGGAATTGTATATAGAGGTTTACGTATCCCTCTACGACCTAATACACAGAAGATTTACAATTCATTAAAGGCTGGGAACAACTCCTAACCGAGTGCTCATTGAGACTAATAAAATACTTGTCTGAATATGAAAAAAATTCCTTTGCAAAATTAGATCAACAATTAGAGAAAGAGATTAAGGAAATACAGGAATTCAGCCAACATCCAGAGTTCACAAATTTGGAACAAAATATTAAGAAAAATATTGATCTCTTACAAAACGAGATCAAAGAGCGTAAACACGTTAAATATATTAGAGACCGTCAAGACTTTGAAACAAACCGAGTATACATTTGGAAAAATAGAAATAACACCAGAAATACCTATCGGAGACAGACAGAGACCTCTGATACAGATACATCAGGTACAGAAGGCTCAGTACAGAGCGGTGGTTTCCAAAATTTGAGAATAGGAATAAAACTGAAAACAAAGAAAGGGAGGTATCAACAACCAAAAAGGCCTGCTCAAGAAAATAGATCAAGTTCACAACTATGCCCCACAGTAACCACAAGACAACCCTATATGGGATCAAGCAACACGATGACCAATATGGGTGCAAATTCATCTATAGGTACAACATCTACCTCTACTTCTGTACAACCCTTCTCCTTTGGCCAGCCAGTAAATGCTGCTATGAATGCAGTTTAGAATATAACTACAAGTCCTGTACCAACAACACAGATGAACATACAGACAAATGCACCAATAGCCCCCCCCCCCCTTTTTTTAGGACAGGCAAGGATCCAATTGAGGGATCGAGAAAAATGGGGTTACAGCAAGTAGAAGACACTACAGCAACAGAGGAGGTGAATGATAGACAAATTATTAATTTATCTGTACATGTATTGACAACAGCAAAGAGAACACTTCTCAATAGAGGTTTAACTTTTTCACCGGTCCCACAGAGTGACAAATTCCTGTGGATAAAAGATATTAATCTTTTCGCACGTAAGTTGGCCCTACATAAGGTCCACAAACAGGAAGAATGGGACCTAATAAAGATGTATGAAAATGAAAGTGTGTTCAGACATTGGAAGATCTACTTAAAGAAAATGAGGGACAATGTATTATTCCAGACCCCCCTTTCTCATCTTTAAAACCTAAATCAAAAATCACCCCCTCTTTTGCACAATTTAAAGAGATTGATACGTTTGTAAATCTTGTAACGCAGGATATTAAGTCTCTGAAAATGAGAAAAGATCATATTATACCCAGGAACTAGAGGCCCTGGAAGAACTCAAGAAAAACGAGAGTATTATAATTAAGCCTAGTGATAAGGGCGGAAACATAGTCATCCAAAACAGAGATGACTATGTTGAAATGGTACTGAGATTGCTGCGGGACAAAAAAACGTATCAAATACTCCCAAATGACCCCACTAGGGCCTATACAAACGAATTAAAAACTCTACTCTCTGATGCCAGATCCAGAGATCTGATATCAAAGGATGAATTTGTGTATCTTCTAAAAAAAGACCCCACTATCTCCACCTTTTATGCATTACCCAAGGTGCATAAGGATAAAATTCCTATTCCGGGGAGACCAATAGTGTCTGGGAATGACAACTTGACTCAGGGTACAAGTCAATATATGGACCAGATATTGAGACCATTCGTCACCACATTACCATCTTACATTAGGGACACAAAAGATCTCCTCCTGAAAATTAATGAAATGACAATAACATCAAATACCATCTTAGCAAGTCTGGATGTCGAATCCTTATATAGTAATATAAAGCTGCTCACCAATTTTTAAGCACAAGAAGTAGGAATTTTCACCAACACAATCAATTAGTATTATCTATGTTGGAATTTGTTTTAGAGCACAATTTTTTTATTTTTCAAGGACACTTTTACAAACGGGTCAAAGGGACCGCTATGGGGACATCTTGTGCCCCCACTTATGCCAATTTATTTTTAGGGTGGTGGGAGAATGATATAGTATTCACGGAGGGGATGTCGTCGTATACCTGTCACATCCTCTTTTGGGGCAGGTATATTGACGACATCCTCATCCTTGGGGACGGGGGACAACCACTGTTCAAATAATTCACTCAAGTGTTAAATGATAATAATATAGGGATGAGATACACATACGAAATACAGGAGCGAGAGATAGTCTTCCTGGACTTGAAAATTAAAATCATGGAAAATGGACGTCTCAATACAGAAGTACACAGGAAGCCAACTTCCACTAACGGCTATCTGCACTGCACGAGTTGGCATCCAGAGCCACTCAGGAGAGGAATACCTACGGGCCAATATCTGAGGGCCCGTAGGAATTGCTCTGATGAAGGAACCTTTGAAAAAGAGAGTAGACATCTTCTCGAGAGGTTCAAGAAGAGGGGATATCCATCAGCCCCCCTAAAAAAAGCCTATAATAGAGCAAAGACTGTAAACAGGGAAGATCTTTTGAAACCCTCACCTCAAAAAAAGAATGACATCATCCGGTGTATAGGAACTTTTGACGGTTATAATAAAGAGATACACAATATACTAAAGAAATACTGGTATATAATACAGACAGATAGTGATTTAAAAATGGTACTTACCATTAACCCAAGCGTAACGTACAGAAGAGGTCCCAACCTCAAGGATCAATTGGTGCACAGCTACCTAAAGGAGAAAGAAACAGACAATATTTCAAATAGAGGGAAATTACGAGGGTCATCACCCTGTGGAGATTGCTCCTTTTGCAAGTATGTCCCACGGATAAAAAAAATTCACTAATCCAGCTGACAAAAGGGAGTATGAGATCAGACAATTGATCACATGCAAAACGCAAGGAGTTATATATATAGCATCATGTCCCTGCCCCAGGTTGTATGTGGGTAAAACCACTCAGGAACTGAGACGTCGGATATCGGGCCATTTAAGCTCGATAGAAACGGAAAAAGATACACCCATTGCAAGACACATAAAATATATACATGGAAATAAAATATCAGTTCTACGCTTTTGGGGCATAGAGAAATTAACTATGGGCCCCAGAGGGGGCAATCTTGACAAAAAACTCTTGCAAAGTGAAGCAAGATGGATTCAACGACTCAATACAATGAGTCCAATCGGTCTGAATGAGGGTTTCACATATACAGCATTTATATGATACCTTATTATGAGAATAAAATTTACAAATAATTTAAGAGAGTCCTGTTGACCTCTATGGAAAATACATATTATGTATTCTTTTCTCTATGATACGTTGTAGACAAGTTACTACAATAAATATATAAAAATTAGTCAAACATAAAGATTTGTTCAGGAAAACATAGGCCATCACATATTCGGGGAATTCAAGAGATGGACCTCTATATAAAAAATAAATAATGGATAATGTAGATATCCTAAAAAGGTTGGAGGAGAATTTATGTGAAAAAGGAAAAAAGAACTGACTCTGAACATCTATATAAAAAAACCAGCTAAAAATCTCTCTATGTACATGCGAAAAACAATAACAATTATGGATATATGATAACTGTCTCAGGAGATTGAGATATCTATTTATTTGTGCTCAGAATTTAATATGAGCTGGATAGTGTCAGAGATAGAGGTTGGTTGTGGTGTGCCGAAACCAACGTCCGAGTGGGCCTGTAAATAAAAGAGGGCCCACCAAGGAGGATTGTATGTGTCAAGGGTGCTGGTGGGTGGGGACACTTGGACTAGACGGCAGAGGTGAGTAGGGGCTGGGCGTTTAAGTAGGGGACTAACTCCTCCCACAAATTCAGGCCTAATGGCCTTACTACTTGTGCTCGGAATTTAATATGAGCTGGATAGAATCAGAGAAAGAAGTTGGTTGTGGTGTGCCGAAACCAACGTCCGAGTGGGCCTGTAAATAAAAGAGGGCAAAGAGAAGTTCAAAAACTACACTTTATTGCATTTGTTTACAAGACTAAATTCCTGAAGGCTAGGCGAAGTTCTCTTTCTGGTTGTGGAATGTACGTATTGTATATGGAGGACTTCCAGCGACCCAGTTTCTTTATGATGTGGACCGGGGTGTTAGTGCTAGAGGCTGATGAAGCGGCTCCTATACGAAAGGAATGCCCGAAGAATAAAGTTGGGTTGTGACCCAATTTCCCCAGTAAGATTCTAACGTGTGTGGTGAATTTTGCTGTAGTGAGAGGGCGCCCTTGTAGTTGTAAGAGTGGAGAGTCTGATAAGTGCGTGCTATAGGTTGACCGTAAGAGGTCTAGTGTCTTAATTGGGCACCAAGCATTATCTGTTGGAAAGAGAGGAATGATGGTGGGGTGTGAGGACTGATTGGTTTTGGTAGATGGGATTGTGAGAATGTAATGGTCGTCTGCTTTAGTGAGTTGTGAGGTTTTAAGGCTGTGAGTGGTATCTCCTTGGCAAACAACAGTAAATTCCCTAGGTCTTAAGAACCCATAAAAAGCCAAATAGATAGCAGATTTGATCACTAGGTTAGTGTTGGGATCAAAAGGGGATTCGTCGAGGAGGTTGCTAAGTGCTCTAAAGATAGGGCCATCTATAGGTAGTCTGGTGGTGATAGGTGGAACCGATACTTTAGAGATCCCCTTTAAGATTTTCTTGATGGGGTATGATGACAGAAAGGGGGTATTGTTAGGGAAATTAGTGAGGCTGTGATGCTGTACCCCCGTGAGGTATAATTTAATTGTGTTGTGGGAGAGTTTTAAGTGTAAGTGGCAAAAAGAGGCAAAAGCCACCATGGTTTGGGTCGAGAAATCACCTTGTAATCCGAATTCAGCTGTGAATTTGTTGAAAATGGTAAGTGCCCTATTGTAGGTGATAGTAGTGTTTGGTGATAGTGCTTGGTGCGTAAGAGTCCTAGCGTGGTGCATGAGTGCGTTCAATCCAAGATTAGCTCGTGAAAATTCGGTGTTCTGGATGGTTGATGATGGGCTGACGGGAGTGCCTGGAAAAACACCTGAAATTGAGATCGAGACAGAGCGTCAGCAGCCGTGTTGTGAATGCCCGGGATGTGAAGGCAAATTAAGTGAAACTGGACGGTTGCTGCCAACCAGGTCAGCTTGCGAATCAGCCGCATGATGGTGAGAGAGGAAGAGCGCCCTTTGTTAATGATGTCGCAAGCTGACGAGTTGTCGGAATAACATTTTACTGCCTTGCCGGACCAGAGGTGACCCCAAGTGTATGCGGCCGCCACGATGCGGTAAATCTCAAACAGAGCAGAAGTTTCTCTAAACCCCGGCAAGGCATCAGTCTCTGCTGGCCAGTGACCCCTAAACCAGTGATTGCCAAATATGGCTGCAAAACCCGTGTTGGCTGCAGCATCAGTGTAGATGCAGGGAGAGGAATCGGAGAGAGGGGGAATAAACATGGAGATGCCGTCCCATTGGGTCAAAAACTTCCCCCACATGAGTAGGTCAGCTTTGGCGTGCTGGTCCAACACGATAGGGCAGGCGTCTGGAACCCCGTGAAGTAGACAGAGGAGCCTGGACACAAAGGATCTACCCTGCGGAACGATGCGCATCGCTAAATTCAGGGACCCCAATAAGGACTGAAGTTCTTTCCTGGTGCAAACATCATTCCGCAGGAACACATCTATATCCCCTCTTAGGCGGACCAGTTTCTCAGGGGGAAGGCTGGCACGGAAGGTACCAGAGTCAAGCTCTATCCCCAAGAAAGTGAGTTTAGTGGTGGGGCCAATGGTCTTAGCGGGAGACAAGGGTACCCCAAGGGTGGCGAAAAGAGCAGAGGTGCTGAGGATATCTGTGGGTGTGCGTGTGCTTGGTTCTATGATGAGGAAGTCATCCAAGTAGTGAATGACGGCGTGACATCTAATAATGTTCAGGAGCAGCCAGCAAAGAGTTTCGGCGAAAATATCAAACAGTTTTGGGCTGCTTCTGGACCCGAAGGTGAGTCGCGTTGAAAAATAGTATCTGTTTCGCCATTCAACACCGTGCAAGTGCCAAAGTGATGGGTGCATGGGCAGTAATTTGAATGCGTTGGTAATGTCTGTTTTACTAAGCCAAGCGTGGCTACCAGTTGAAATGATGGTTTGTATTGCGTCGTCTATTTTTACGTATTGTAGTGAGAATTCGTCTGCGGGAATGAGTGCGTTGATGCTAGGGACAAAAGAAGAGTGCGGTGCCAATAAATCAATAATCATACGCTTTTTATTCGAATATTTGTGTACAGCTATGCCAATAGGGTTAGTGCGCCAGGAGGAAAATGGTGAGGAGGTGAAGGGGCCGATCATGAAACCTTGCGCTACTTCTGTGGAGAGGAGAACGTCCGTGGCCTCCGGGTCTAGGCAGGCTGATAGGAGATTGGGGCATTCCAGTATCCCTGGGGGAATGGCCACGAGACCCGTGAGAAAGCCCTGGGTGAAACCTGTAATCAAATACTCCACCAGATGTTTACTCGGATGACTTTTTAAATAAAAAGCCAGGTTGTCGATATTGATGTCAGTTAGTCATTTGTTAGGGGACAACCTGGCCGGGCACATGGTCTTAGTGTGAGCCCTGAAACAGATAAAGCAGATGTGCAACAATCTACAAGGGCTGAAGCTGCAGGAACCTGCGTTGAAGTTGTTGCACACCTGCGCCTTCCCTAAAAAGGAGATGGGCCTCCCTAGTTTATCCCGCTGTCCGCCTTCCTGTTTAAGGTGAGGAGTGGAAGAGGATTGAGGGGTGGTGGTAGATGGGTCGGCCATGGAAGGGCACAAATCGGCCAGGTGGGTAGAGGAATTGCAAATGGTGCAGGACGGGGGCCTCAGACCAGCGAAATGGCGACAGAAGAGTTCTGTGTCCATTTGACACCAGTTAATTCTGACATTGAACAGTTTCAAATGTGTCGCCGCTTTCGCTGATATCGATTTATTATAATCATAAAAAGATGAGCCCCCGTACTTGACGCCCAAATCCACAACTTTATGGAGATAGAGGTCCAGTTCCTCTCTCCTGTGGGGATACACGGAGCAGATGACATCACGGTATATTCCGAAGGCCAACACGAAATTAGGAATTGACAATTTCTTGTTGAGCCTTGGGTCTCTGGTTTTTAGGACCACCGAGATATCGCCAAAATTGTAAGCCCTGTTCTCCAGTACGTCCTGGGAGGCGATGAGTAAAGACACCAGGCACACGTCCTTCCCATCAAGGATTTCTTTCCTAATGGAGTCTGGGACAGAGTGAGCTGGTGACACGAAAGGTGACGTGACAGGAGCAGGAGATGGAGGGGAAAGCGTGGGGGCGGGTGCTGATGCCGTGGGTACTGCCGGGACAAGGGCTGAAGGATCAAGAAGGTTACCTGGGGAGGCTATGGCACTTTCCACCTTGCTTAACCTGCTGTTCAAGGTCTGTAGGTTGGCCAGGATTGCCGCGAGAGTGTCCTGGGTGGCAATGTCGGCGCCGGAAGGTTGACCTTGAGAGCTACTGCCTGGCCTAGGCTCAGGGGCTTGGTTAGTTACTAAATGCCGAAGCAAAAAACTTAACTTAGACTAGTGACGGATGAGACCCTGCTAATGCCAAGTGGCGGTGAGAGGCTCTATCTATGATTTGGGCGAGGTGAACTACGTTGCCACAGATGTGGTGGCGGGATGCTGGCCTCTCGATGACGGTTAAAAGGTTCAAAACGTGTGGCCGTGAGAGGTGAGTCCCTGACTATGGCCCTATAGAAGAGCGAATGAGGCGTATAACTATGATTTGGGCGTTGGTCCGTATCTCCGTGTTGAGGTGGGAGATGGTTAGTAAATGCCTCGGTGAGCTAGGTCTGACACCCAGACCCTGTGAGCCAGTTCACGTACCATCTTTGGGATAAATTGGCGAATTATTATGAGATGGTAGAATACTAACCTTGAGGATGATTATACCCAGGGATTTGATCTTTGGGTATATAGAAGACAGGCCCAGCGGTAGTTGATATCGCCGACGAAGCCTAGGGGGTTTGAGACAGATGTAGATCTGTGAGCGTGGCGTGTGAGCGCCTGGAGAACTACTGGGGGCATGAATGAGGGCTGACTGCGGCTTTGAATATAACTGAAACAAAACTATACCTGGATATAAGGAACGAGAACCAGGGTCTAGCGATTTATTTATGGAAAAGTACAGCTTGTAAGATGTTTTTAATGAAGAAGAGACCTGGGGGATTAAGACAGATGTAAATCTGAGCGAGCGTGACGTATGGGCGTACTATGTGAGGAAGTGAAGCGTTGGAAAAAAAAAAGAGAACTATACCTGGATTATAACGAGAATCAGGGTTTTGACACGTGAGAAAAGCGAACCGGTCGGTGCTATTTCGGAAAGAGAACCCTTTTATATATATATTTTTTTTAATTTTTATTATTTTACACAGTATGATCTGTAGAGGGAAAAAAACAAAAACTTATTTATACAGGCTGAGCGTAGTTTTGTACGTAAGGCATGGAAACTATTAAAGACAGGGAAGAAGAAAAAAAGAAGAAAAAGCACCTGAGAGCCACTAGGTGGCGCTGGCAGGCCAAACAGGATGCCATTTGAATACAAGCCCGGAGTGAATGAAAGTTAGAGGAAGGTAGGTCTGCGATGCAGAACTGGCCTTCCCACGTGCTGCGGCCTAAGGAATAGTGTGATAACCCTCCCCACCCCAGACGGGTGCACGGAACAGCCCAGATGCCGACGTGGGGGGGGGGGGGGCGACTGCGGGTGGTCCCCTGTGAAATTACCGGCATGTGCGCTCCGGTCCCTGATGAGACCACCGTGCGGTGTGGTGGGGACCGGAGTAGCACAACTTACGATTAGGCTGGAGCCAGACCGGACCGCCAAACACACTGTGCCGCCCCAAACGTCGGACGCCCGAACCAGAAGTGACGCGGACCTGCAGATACGCAAACCGGAAGTGCTTAGACACTTGGACTAGACGGCAGAGGTGAGTAGGGGCTGGGCGTTTAAGTAGGGGACTAACTCCTCCCACAAATTCAGGCCTAATGGCCTTACTACATAAGAATACCTTGTAACTCTGAAATCTACCATCCGTGGTCCATTTAAGGCATGGACCATCCCCATGGAGTGTATGGAAACTGCCAGACTGAAGATCTTTTGATTCATAGTCCGAATGCAGAAGTCTGGTAACATTAGTCGAACGTAATCCAAGTCCCGGCATATACGCTGTGCTATTGGAAAGAGAAATTATAAGTATCACTGTATGCGCTATATAATTTATCTTAGTATTGGAAACTTAAAGTGTCAACATATGCGCACTATAGTGATACGTAGAGAGACCTGAGTATAAGTACTTACGCATGCGCGGGTATATGGAAAATGAGAAAAACAATTCTAAGTCTGGACGCGTTTGCTGGTGATATGGATGGATTCATTTGATTCGACAGCTCTAAGTCCGAGCGCAAGCGCAGAGGACATGGGGAGGTAACTGAGAAATGAGGAGAAAATCAAAGTCCCAGAGCATGCGCACCAGGCTTGGGGATATAGCTGGCACTGAGTCTATCTCTTAACGCATGCGTACAAACCTGCTGGTGTGAAAAGTTTTCAAACACCAGACGCATGCGCTGAGCTTACCCCGAAGTAAAGTATGCGATTGGCCGCTAGCGGACATCAATCAACACGAGATTGCAGTGCGATAGGTGGCCTCTAAATGAGACACACCCTTTTGACATAAAGGATCGGAGATAGAAAGCACTCGTGTTGATAGTAGCTCCATCCCCCTGAAGACACCGTTAGCGGTGAAACATGTTGGGGGAGCTGTGTCTTTAACATTTTAATAATGATGGCAGGGCTGAAAATGGATTAGGGAAAGGCGAACTGCAGACGCCGAACCTTCCTGAGGGCCAGACTATAAACATATAAATAGTATAGGTACTAATAAATTGTCAGTGAGGGACAATACAACCAAGGCAGAGCCTAGGACGCAATATTTATTAACAAAGTGCGGCGTAATTGATCATATGCCTGGTATTGGGTGACACCTACAGGCACTAAAGTGTAATCACACAGGTTAGATACAACTAGCCTGTTTGTGATTTTTGAGCGCGAGAGTAAAAGACCTCCTGATTAATCAGAATAATACAGACACTGAGCCCACATGGTCCAAGCTCTCCATATATATTTTAATAAGTGTGTTTTTTTGTGTGGAATATAGAGTTTAATAAAAGGAAAATAAAGGTTATGTTTTAACTATAAGACCAGAAACAGGAAACTATAGTCAGCAGACTATTGGAATATTGAATTTGACCTCCTGGGTTAGTGGGTCATCTGAAATGTTGCACCTCATCATCACACGCATATCTGTGCTCTTAGCTCGGTGTCACCACACTTGGTGTCCTCCATAGCCGCATACGGTGGCCTCACTCGGCGAATCAGCGAATCAATAGCCTGGTGTATCATCACAGTCCCGCATACACCATGTACTATCAGTTACCGTATTTTAGTAGTAAAACTTTCTTTTGACAGGTTACTTTTCTGCAGAGACCGGTTTCTTCTATCAATTAGACTGTTTATCCTTCCTCTTTTTTGTAAAGCTGGTAAGCTTGCCTGCTAGCAGCTACCATATCTGGTGCATTATTGCATGTAAGATTTTTAGGTACCATGGCATCATAAGGTCTAGATGAACATGACCATTGGTCAAACATGATGTTGCTACTAATATGTGTACTGTGGTTTCATATGTTTTATGGTTTTATCCCCCTCTTCTTCCTACTCTCTCAATTCATTTTTATTATCAAAATGGTTTCGTCAAGATAAATGTTGTCATTTGTTCTAAACAGGTGTCTGCCTGGGCTTTGGGGTTCAGCCGGTTATATTTTAAAATTTCCTACGAAGTCTTTGCGCAGGTACATATTCAAGTGTTACGGTTACGCTAGGCTCATGCTTATCCTAACTGACCTAAGGCTCTATTTTTGGTGTTGCAGTCGCAGTAACTACGAGCAATCATCCGTCAGGATCTGGTAAAAAAAAATAAAAAATCACCATGGGTATAATGTACAGCCATAATCAGTGAAAGAGGAAAAAAAATAAAAATAACCTGAGCATGACACCTTCATCAGCGTCATCACTATTTCAGGCACGCACTGGTCTGTCACAGCTTCAGACATGACGAATCCCTGTCACAACATCAGGCACGTTCATCAGGTCTGTCACGTCCTCAGACTCAACGCAAGTCCTGTCACGATTTCAGGCACACTCGTCAAGTCTGTCACGTCCTCAGACTCGGTGTAAGTCCTGTCACAACTTCAGGCACACTCGTCAAGTCTGTCACGTCCTCAGACTCAATGTAAGTCCTGTCACGACTTCAGGCATACTCTAAGTCTGTCACGTCTACAGATATGACATAAGTCCTGTCACGACTTCAGGCGCAAGCCTGTCACGTCCACTTGTCACCCTAGGTCATGTCCAAGCTAAATCACGGCCAACAGTAGTACGAACACATGCCTTCAGTCTCATTCGACACGGCCACTTTAGCAGCCTGTCCACAGATATGGACATGGTCATCTCCCCATGGTAGAGCGTCAGCGGTTATGGCTGTACATGTCATTTATTGTGGTACACAGGGTGGCGCATGGGTACTAGGGTTACACAGGGTGATTGTCCTGTAAGTTGCGCATATCGTCTCCTTGGGCACGGTGTTTTGTGGTGTTCCTCTCCTTCCATTCACACAAGTTTCACCAGGGTGCACGGTAGTAGTCAATCGACACACATAGTTAGCACAAGATTCATACGGATCATGTTTTTTAGATGGAGCTGCCACACAATCAGGATCCACTAGGATCTGCATCATCCCAAGCGAGCGGGGACCTAGAGTCAGAAAGAGATGCCACCCCATCGCTAAGGTCTTGGACCGTATCTAAAATCACTACGGAGCTGTTACGCAGAGGGATCCCATTCCCAGCATCCGCCAGGAAGGCTTACTTTTTCGCCTGTTACAGTCGGAACCAGGGTCCAGTCAAGAGTTGTTTTCCTCAAACACTATACAGACTTCCATTACGCAGTTACATGCCGCGATCAACAATATCGCGTCCTCTATGTCTAGCTTTCAAACTAGACTAGAGGCCATAGAGAACAGGGCCACCACCTCCAGCGCCGCCATGCCAAGACCTCTGAATCCGTCAGTCCCCGTGACGACCACGGCAACCTTTCCCCCTAACTTCCCTAATATTGCGCCTTCACATTTCATACCTGCCAATATTAGGCAGGATATCCTAGACGGTAAGGACGTGAACTTAGCCTGTTTGCTCATTGCTACACACGAGGTACCTGATAACAAGACTATCGCCTGCGGCGAGGTATCAGTTATTCTCAAATCACGGGATGTCAGCTTAAACCGCAAACTCAGTATCACAGTTTGTTCTGGCGTTTAGCCTGTACCGGGACGTAGTTTGTTCCGTGTCCCCCAGTCACCGCGAGGAATTAGACCTGTATCTTTATAAAATAGTGGATCTAGGTCATAAATACGGGGGAACAGCATTCTATGATTACCATAGATCTTTTTCCGCAAAAGCGGCAGCTTTACTCACGCAATTCCAGCACGCGGTCGACTGGTCAGTTACCGACACTGAGCTTTTCTGTCGCCATTTTGCGGGGTTAAAAGCCTCCACATGCGGTTCCCACTCCCATGCCGCAGAATGGTGCTCCTCTAACAGTCCTCCAGCAGGCTGCTCCCAGGCAAAGTATGCACCCAATAGTGTCATGCCCAAGTCCACAACAGGGGTAGACAAATTAGGCAGACCCATCAAATACCTAGGCAAGTCACAGATTTGTAATAATTTTAATTCCGCAGGGTGCTTCTATAGCCAATGTCGGTTACTGCATTTGTGTACTAATTGCTTCAGGGCTCATCCCAAGACAGCATGCCCCCAGAAAGGCCTTCATACGTCGTGACTAGGCAGAGTACACATAGATGCACTAGCTACATTCCTGGTAGACCATCCAGACAAACAATGGGTGAATTTCCTCCTCAGTGGTTTTACTAAGGGCTTCCATACAGGCCAGATATCCTTACCACAAACCATATACGAGTGCAGGAATTTGTTGTCAGCTATCAGGAACCCCGAGGCAGTTAGTTGCCTCATTCAATCAGAATTGGCGAAAGGCTATCTGATAGGACCTCTGCATCAGCCCCCATTCGAGGGCTGGAGAATCAGTCCAATAGGTATGGTCGTTGGGAAATTTTCAAATAAAAAATGCCTCATTTATGACCTGTCAGCTCCACATTCTTCAGACATTCCAAGCCTCAATGCTCTTATTCCCTCCGAGGAGTTTGGCATGAAGTATGCATCCATAGACGAGGCAATCCAGGTCATACTGTCTTTGGGACAGCATGTGTGGCTGTCAAAAGCAGATATCACCGATGCTTTTAAACTGTTACCTATTCACCCCCTACTATGGCAGTGGCACGGCATAAAATGGGATGGTCTGTACTATTTTGCCAATTGTCTCACATTCGGTTCAAAATCAAGCCCATGGCTCTTCGATCAATTTGCCAGAAGTCTGCACTGGATTCTCGAGCATACTTTCAGTGCCCATAACGTCATACACTACCTAGACGACTTTCTGTTGATCGAACCTCGATCTCGGCCTCCTAGGGACCTAGGGGTTTTGACCGAAGTTTTTGGGAAGCTCGGTGTTCCAGTAGCTGATCATAAACTCGACGGCCCTCACACTAGATTGACGTTCTTAGGCATCCAGCTAGACACTGTCACGTTACAAGCCAGTTTGCCTCTGGACAAGTTACAGAGAGTCAGAGACACAGTTCATAGGTTAGCTCACGCAGGCATTTGTTCCAGAGCAGATCTTCAGAGTCTACTGGGTATGCTCAACTACGCTATGAGGATCATACCGCAGGGCAGGACTTTTATCTCCAGACTCCTTAGCCTGCTTCCGTTAACCACAGACCAAGATAGCCAGGTGAGGTTAGATCAACAAGCTCTGGCCGATCTTGTCATGTGGGACCTGTTCCTTTCCAGTTGGAACGGCATTTCATTCTTCACTCCCGCCGTATCCAGCAAGTCTCCGGTCCTCCATGCCGATGCTTCATCAGCTTTAGGGTTCGCGGCCACGTACGGCAGCCACTGGCTAGCCAGCTCTTGGCCACCCGAGGTCACGTCCATCCCAGGGTTTTCCCGATCTTCCTCGCTATTTGAAATATACCCTATTGTTGCTGCAGCACAGGCATGGGGAGCTTACTGGAGCAAGCACACAGTTTTAATTTTAACTGATAATGCAGGTCTGGCAGCCCTGATTAATAAGGGTAGATCAGCTTCCAGAGAGATCATGGCCTTCATGAGGCGATTTATCTGGTTGGCTTTGGAACACCAATTCCATTTCGAATGTGTACATATTCCCAGTAAGGTAAATGTAGCACCTGGATACAGCCAGGGTTCTCATGCAGAAGTTATTATCCAAGAACACGGCAAGGACGTACCAGACGGCTTGGTCCCATTTCACTAGGTTTCAGCAATCTTGCCCGCAACAGGGTGTGGATCACATCACATACCTACTTGCGTTCGTAGCATTTTGCCACTCAGACCTTAAACGTTCTCATGGTACAATCAAGTTATATTTAGCCGGTATACAACACTATTGGCATATTTCCTATCCAGACAGGCCTTCGTTATTTACAGCGCACCCCATTAAAGGTATACAGAATTCTTTAGCTGTTAGTAAGATTTCCAGGAGACCCTTCTCAGGTGAAATGGTCAAGTCCTTGTCTATGATCTTAAGTGCAAACCCCTTTGGGTTGAAGACAAGCGCCTTGATCAAAACAGCCCTGTATTTATGTTTTTACGGGTTCCTACGACCCGGGGAATTCACGTGCCCTATCTCTAGCAGCGCCTTTGTACAGAAACAACATTTAAAATGCTTAGGCTCCCACTACGTCCTCACACTTGATCATGCTAAGACTACTAGACCTGGCGAAACCACAAAGGTTAAATATTTCACTACGGGTAACAAGTGGTGCCCAGTGGCAGTCTTTAACGAATGGTCGATTCTGATCAAACGCGTTCCACCCTACTCCCCTCTTTTAGCACACAACTCTGGCCCGCTCAGCATTCAAACATTCCTGAAATACATTTGCGTCTTGTTGCCTAAACTAGATGTTGATCCATTAAGCATTACCGGCCATTCATTCAGAATAGGAGCAGCCTCTGCCGCCTCTAAAAACTCTAAAAACGATCACATCATAAAGAAACTGGGTCATTGGAAATCACTGTGTTACACTCGTTACATCCCCAACCCTAAACGAGAGATGTCATTGGCTTTTCAGAATTTGCTGTCGTAATATGTTTCAATACAGTTCTTTGTCTTCACACTACCGTGTCTTGTATTTTTGGCCCCTTTAGGCTACCCTTTACAGCAGTTCCGCCACTACTCTACTGCTATGCTTTAGGTTATTGTCACTCTGATAGTCGATCCGAGCACAAGTGTAGGCAACGTAGTTGCCGTGTTTGTGGGAGGGGAGGCTCCCGCACATGCTACTTAAAGCACCACTGCGCCCTCCCCCCTGTCAGCTACCTTTCGCTTTCTAGCACAGCAGCGGTGTGCCCCTCCCACCCAACCCTTATATCATCATTACTTACAGGGTGGCCCCCTTAAGGCTACCCTTTACAGCAGTTCCGCCACTACTCTACTGCTATGCTTTAGGTTACTGTCACTCTGATAGTCGATCCGAGCACAAGTAATTTTAATGATTATTTGCATATAAGATAGGATGTCCCTTATGTATTACGTCTACATGGCATTGTATTGATTTTGTTATTCTGTTATTTGCACTTTTTACTATTTTTTCTTGAATATTTGGATTTGCATCTGTTTGTTTAACTTTCTGTTTGTAGAAGAGAAGAGAAATGGGCAATATTAGCCAGAAATGGGCAATTCCATTTATACGATGTTTCTCTCTCGGTGCAGCTCTGGTTGTGGCTATTAATAGCTGTATGTGAATGCGTTGTTGAGTTACAGGAAAGTTGGGTACTTGTATGAAGGCAAGTAAAGCATGCGTACATACTAACAATAAGTCATATTAATAGCAAGGAAAAAGGGAATGTATAAATTGAGGTAGTAAATGTGTGGAGAGGAACCACTTACATTTCTATAATGTTTTATGTGTGTTATGTAATGTGCAGGGTGTCATGTTTTTATTGGCGCTCCAAGAACTCAGATGTGTGTGTGACATGGGACCTTTATGTTCGCCTGTTTCTATGTCTGTGGATCGTTGGTCTGACCTCATACAGTTGTTAGGCCTTGGCCTTTTGCCATACCTCCCTCTGTCTCACCTGTCATATCCCCATCATCTCCTGCCTCGCTGCCCGTTGCTGTCTCCACCAGATAGGGCAGGTGCGTGCCTACCAGACGAATCCTTCGGCCATGCTGCCTCTTGCACCCGCAGCTTCCTGTCATTTATGATTCCAGGGGTGCATGCTTCCTGCCTCCCAGCACAGACCCTGGGTGGGGTTACAAGTTTAAATAGCAGCTTCCTCTCCTAGGAAGTTACCTGAGCATTGAGAAACTACCAATAATAGCGAATGCATTTCGCAAGGTGATTGAACCAGATCGTCTCTTATCTGCTTCCTCAGCTCTGCCAGGTGCACGCTCTGTTGGACAATATGCCATTGAATTCCGTACCTTATCCTCTAAACTGTCCTGGAATGAAAATGCTCTCATTGCTACCTTCTGGAAAGGCCTTAATGGCAAAATAAAGGATGAACTTGGAGGGAAAAGAGATTCCATCTGCTTTGGAAGCCTTAGTGACTCTAGCTACTAGAATCGACATCCGATATCCTGTCTGAAAGATCCCATGAATCTCTCAGAGAGTCTTCTGCCAGAACACTTAAGCCCTGCGTGGCTCAGTCTTCTGTGTCTGCTGTTCCTAAACCCATGCAGGTGAATCACATTAGTCTGTCAGATGAGGAAAGACGGCACAGTCTCTCTGCTGGTCTTTGCCTATACTGTGGTGGTTCCGGCCATCATGTCCACAACTGTCCTAGGAAGTCGGGACTCCAGTGCATTGGGTCATTAGTAGAGGTGACTAATTGAAGATAGTGCATCTCTGAAAACCTCTGTTTTACTGTAATTTTGTAATGCTAGGTTCTCTGTGACAGCCTCCATTGACTCTGGTTCAGCAGGAAACTTTCTGCACCAGGCTGTGGTGGATCAGTATCGAATCCCAGTTCGACTACTCAAGAATCCCTTGGTTGTGACATCGGTCAACTGCAAAGCCCTATCCGAATCTGTGTTATATGACACTGAACCTCTGGATCTTCAAGTTGGAGTTCTACATTCTGAGGAAATGTCCCTGCATGTACTTCTGGAACTATCTCGCCCTGTCATGTTGGGGTTACCCTGGGTCTGAGTCCATGAACCCATCCTGGAATGGAAATCAGGAGAGATAATCCACTGGGAACAGTTGTGCCAGGACAAGTGCCTGACCTCTGTAAAGCCAAAAGTTAACTCCCAACCACCTGCAAATTTAGAAGGCCTACCTTCTGTATATAATCGGTTTGTGTATGTCTTCAATAAAAAAAGAGCAGAGACTTTTCCTCCTCATAATCCATACGATTTCCCCTTTGATCTGTTGCCTGGATCTCCTCCTCCTCGTGGTAGGGTGTATCTCCTCTCACCCGAATCTTAAGCGATGGCTGACTACATCAAGGAGAATCTGGAAAGAAGGTTAATTCGCAAGTCCATATATCTGGCTGGGGCTGGCTTCTTTTTTGTAAAAAAGAAAAATGGATCTCTTTGTCCTTGTATTGATTATCGTGGACTAAACAAAATCACACTTTGTCTTTGATTTCTGAACTTTTTGTTAAATTCTGTGGTGCCAGGATATCCTCTAAACTGGATCTGCATGGAGCCTACAATTTAATCCGTATCCATGAAGGCGATGAGTGGAAAATGGCCTTCAGTACCCGTAACGGACAATATGAGTATCTAGTAATGCCGTTTGGTGTGTGCAACACACCTCCCATTTTTTAGGAATGTCCAAAAAAGAGGTGCCAGAGATCTCCAAAGGAAGGGCAGTGGCAAAAATATTGCTGGAGCCGGCAGAAATAACAGCAGAAGAAGGATGGGGGGTGGTAGCAGCAAGTGCAGCAACAGGTAAGAGCTGCCAGTCATCTGTGACGTTTTGACGATCATTCCCGCTGTCCTGAAATGGTTGACTCAGTTTTCAACATCATCTCAACTGACATCAGATACCCACAGCCAGGAGGGGGTGGGTTCTTTTGACACCACACTTAGGTGGCATGGCCCAGGTACAAGCTCTGTGGCCTCACCTGTCCTTAACCTGCCTCTTTCTTTTCCTGCTCCTTCTGCCAGGCAAGCAATGTATGCCACCCGCTATGCACTGCTTTTTAGCAAGAAAGATATTACTGAGGACAGTCAGCAGCTACTGCCCAGTCCAGATTTGAAGGAGAGGTCCGCTGTTTCCTCCTGTAGGCATGCAAATAGTGATGATGACAGTTGAGTGGGAGCAGATGTTGCGAGCGGTCAAGGATGCTGCCATGAGACTGGTGAGGGTGACATAAGTGATAAGCAGAAAGTAGTGGATGATGTAGCCAATCTCACATGGGAGCCAGGTGAAGAGGGGGCTTCATCATCATCATCATCAGGGAGTGAGAATGCCAGCGTGTCCTTGAGACAGCGGCATGTGGCTGAGCCAGCAGGCTGCAAGCGTGGCCTTGAGCCAGCAGAGTGTCAGCAGTGTGAGATCTGGAGCCGAACGTGCTCAGGGTAGACTGTCTGCTACTCAGGAGCCTACCTCTCCGAAAACAACTAACGGTGCAAGTCTTCATAAAGACAGCGAAAGTTAGTCACCACGCAGTGGTGGGGGTAAAATGCCAAACTTACCAGTGTGGGAATTTTTCAACAAGTCACCAGAGGAAGTCAGCATGGCCATATGTAGAATCTGTGGGCAGAAGGTGAAGAGTGGCTATGGTGCCAATGTGTCACCACGGCCCTGCGTCGATACATGGAGCATCACCATAAAGTGGCCTGGGAAAACCATGGTGCTAATGTAGTGGTACAGCCTGACGCATCTCCCATGAGCCTGTACACCTTTTACAGCAGTCAGGGCTCCACCACCTCAGCAGAAGGGAAAAGTGTTTCCTTCCCATTGTCTACTGGTCCTGATGCTCCTCGTCATGTGTTTCGCCAGCAATTGATCACCGAGGTGATTGCAAAAAGATAACGGTATACGTGCACTCATCCAACAGCACAGAAGCTGAACGTGCTCCTGGCCAAGTTGCTGGTACTAAAGTCCCTCCCTTTCCATGTGGTTGACTCTGCACATTTCAAAGAACTGACGGCTTGTGCCAAGCAAAGGTGAAGAGTCCCATGCCATCACTATTTCTCTAATAAAGCTGTACCAGCCCTGCATACGTACATACAGCAGAAGGTGGGCCAGTCCTTGAGCCTGTCGGTGTCTGGCACAGTTCATGGCACCGCCAGCGTGTGATGCTGTAACTATGGTCAAGGACAATATGCATCCTTTACAGCCCACTGGGTAAATGTGGTTCCAGCCTAGATACACCAACAACTTGGCCAGGTGATCGCAATGCCGCCTCCACGTTCTCAGGCTGTGATTCCAGCACCACCTATCCTTTCTGTCCTTCAGCATACCACCTATGCAGAGCATGGCGGTGTCAGGCTGTTCTGCACCTGGCCAGCCTGGCGAACTGAGTCACATCGGGGAGGAACTTCTCCACGTCTTCAACCAAGAAATCGAATCCTCACCAACTGAATATCGGAACCATGGTCACCAATAACGAGAAGAACATTCTATTGGTCCTGCAATAAGGAGGGCTGACCCATGCGCCCTGCATGGCGCACATCTTTAATCTAGTTGTAACACAGTTCCTGAAATCTTCCACCTAACTGCAAGACGTCTTGAAAACGGCCAAGAAACTGCATGCATTTCAGCCACTTTTACAGTACAAAACATGCCCTCCTTGAGCTGCAAAGGCAGAATAGTGTTTCCCAACATCGCCTCATATGCAACGTTTCCACATGTTGGAACTCCATCCTCCACATGTTGGACTGACTATATGAGCAGAGAAAGGGTGTCAATGATTTCTTGATGATGCAAGCGGACAGGGGTACTCCCCTATGTAACTTCGACGTTACCCAGTGGCTTCTCATGCGTGACACTTGCCGTTCGCTTAGGCCCTTTGAGGAGACCACTTTATTTGACAATCGCCACAACTATGGGATGAATGATGCCATTCCACTCCTTGACATCCTGAAGCAGATGCTCATTAGTCTGGCTGGCAAAGGGACAGGAGACATGGTGCTTACATTTTACGGTCACCTGAGCCCTGTGGGGGCTGAACTGGTGGAGGAGGAGGATGAGGAGGAAGACCTTAACGCACAGGAATTTAATACAGAAATAGTTGGTTTATCTCCCCAAGTGACAGGAGAGGAACATGAGGAGCTGGAGAGTAATATGGAAGATGAGGCTGATGACACAGACAGACCGTGGCAGTATGCAGTGGAGATAGAGGCAGGGCTTCCTTTCGATTCCCTTGTGCAAATGGCCAGATACATGCTGAGTTGCTTGCATAGTGACAACTTCATTATCACCATTCGGAAGAGGTGAACTACTGGCTCTCCACCATGTTAGTCCCTCACTACCAGGCCAAAATGGGGGCCTTTTTACACCTGCTGAGGAATGATAAACGTATCTACTATCGAGACATCCTATGTAGTCGGTTGGTCTCTGCCTATGTGCCCCATTGCCCATCCTCACAAAGGTCTGACCCGGGGGACCCTCTGAGCACACGCTCCACTGCCATGACTGCTGGGGGGCAGGAGGAGCACCAGCTCCATCAGCAGCAACATAAAGGGGTTGGCCACTTTCTGGTTATTGCTGACCAATATGCATGTAAGATGATTATATGACACTTACTAATATAGCCTTTGTTGATTTTATGTGACGTTTGCTATATTTCATAAGTTGTGTCCCCTTGTTGGGCAAATCTTCTGTGCTGTCCACACAGGAGATCTGTCCATAAGACGGTCGCTGATGGAGGGTCATGTGACCAAGCAAAAATAACTCCAGACACATCACTCAGCCTTCTCCACTCAAATGCACCATATCTGCCTTCTGCACTTGAAATTTGAAGGGTTTAGTGCAGGTGTAATTTGCCTGGTCACATGACCCTCCATCAGCAGCCGTTTTATAGACAGGACTGCTGTGTGGACAGCACAAAGGACTTGGCTAAAAAAAGAGAATACCTTATTAACTATCTCAGCTCCCCTAGCTTAAACACCCTTAATGACCAGACCACTTTTTACAATTCTGCACTACACTACTTTCACGGTTTATTGCTCGGTCATGCAACTTACCACCCAAATGAATTTTACCTCCTTTTCTTCTCACTAATAGAGCTTTCATTTGGTGGTATTTCATTGCTGCTGACAAAAAATGGTTTGGGTAAAAGTTACCAACTTTGTATAAGGGTTAGCGTTTACAAACTATGGTACAAAAATGTGAATTTCCGCTTTTTGAAGCAGCTCTGACTTTCTGAGCACCTGTCATGTTTCCTGAGGTTCTACAATGCCCAGACAGTAGAAAAACCCCACAAATGACCCCATTTCGGAAAGTAGACACCCTAAGGTATTCGCTGATGGGTATAGTAAGTTCATAGAACTTTTTATTTTTTGTCACAAGTTAGCGGAAAATGATGGGTCTTTTTTATTTTATTTTTTTCCTTACAAAGTCTCATATTCCACTAACTTGTGACAAAAAATAAAAACTTCCATGAACTAACTATGCCCATCACGAAATACCTGGGGGTGTCTTCTTTTTTGTCGCAAGTTAGTGGAATATGAGACTTTGTAAGAAAAAAAAAAAAAAACATCATTTTCCGCTAACTTGTGACAAAAAATAAAAAATTCTAGGAACTCGCCATGCCCTTCACGGAATACCTTGGGGTGTCTTCTTTCCAAAATGGGGTCACTTGTGGGGTAGTTATACTGCCCTGGCATTTTAGGGGCCCTAATGCGTGAGAAGTAGTTTGAAATCAAAATGTGTAAAAAATGCCCTGTGAAATCCTAAAGGTGCTCTTTGGAATGTGGGCCCCTTTGCCCACCTAGGCTGCAAAAAAGTGTCACACATGTGGTATCGCCGTACTCAGGAGAAGTTTGGCAATGTGTTTTGGGGTGTCTTTTTACCTATACCCATGCTGGGTGAGAGAAATATCTCGGCAAAAGACAACTTTTCCCATTTTTTTTTATACAAAGTTGGCATTTGACCGAGATATTTATCTCACCCAGCATGGGTATATGTAAAATGACACCACAAAACACATTGCCCAACTTCTCCTGAGTACGGCGATACTACATGTGTGACACTTTTTTGCAGCCTAGGTGGGCAAAGGGGCCCACATTCCAAAGAGCACCTTTAGGATTTCGCAGGGCAATTTTTACCCATTTTGATTTCAAACTACAGTCGTGGCCAAAAGTTTTGAGACTTAGATAAATATTGGAAATTTGGAAAGTTGCTCCTTAAGTTTTTATAATAGCAATTTGCATATACTCCAGAATGTTATGAAGAGTGATCAGATGAATTGCATAGTCCTTCTTTGCCATGAAAATTAACTTAATCCCAAAAAAACCTTTCACTGCATTTCATTGCTGTCATTAAAGGACCTGCTGAGATCATTTCAGTAATCGTCTTGTTAACTCAGGTGAGAATGTTGACGAGCACAAGGCTGGAGATCATTATGTCAGGCTGATTGGGTTAAAATGGCAGACTTGACATGTTAAAAGGAGGGTGATGCTTGAAATCATTGTTCTTTTATTGTTAACCATGGTGACCTGCAAAGAAACGCGTGCAGCCATCATTGCGTTGCATAAAAATGGCTTCACAGGCAAGGATATTGTGGCTACTAAGATTGCACCTCAATCAACAATTTATAGGATCATCAAGAACATCAAGGAAAGAGGTTCAACTCTTGTTAGGAACGCTTCAGGGTGTCCAAGAAAGTCCAGCAAGTGCCAGGATCGTCTCCTAAAGAGGATTCAGCTGCGGGATCGGAGTGCCACCAGTGCAGAGCTTGCTCAGGAATGGCAGCAGGCAGGTGTGAGCGCATCTGCACGCACAGTGAGGCGAAGACTTTTGGAAGATGGCCTGGTGTCAAGAAGGGCAGCAAAGAAGCCACTTCTCTCCAAAAAAAAACATCAGGGACAGATTGATCTTCTGCAGAAAGTATGGTGAATGGACTGCTGAGGACTGGGGCAAAGTCATATTCTCCGATGAAGCCTCTTTCCGATTGTTTGGGGCATCTGGAAAAAGGCTTGTCCGGAGAAGAAAAGGTGAGCGCCACCATCAGTCCTGTGTCATGCCAACAGTAAAGCATCCTGAGACCATTCATGTGTGGGGTTGCTTCTCATCCAAGGGAGTGGGCTCACTCACAATTTTGCCCAAAAAAACAGCCATGAATAAAGAATGGGACCAAAACACCCTCCAACAGCAACTTCTTCCAACAATCCAACAACAGTTTGGTGAAGAACAATGCATTTTCCAGCACGATGGAGCACTGTGCCATAAGGCAAAAGTGATAACTAAGTGGCTCGGGGACCAAAACGTTGACATTTTGGGTCCATGGCCTGGAAACTCCCCAGATCTTAATCCCATTGAGAACTTGTGGTCAATCCTCAAGAGGCAGGTGGACAAACAAAAACCCACTAATTCTGACACACTCCAAGAAGTGATTATGAAAGAATGGGTTGCTATCAGTCAGGAATTGGCCCAGAAGTTGATTGAGAGCATACCCAGTCGAATTGCAGAGGTCCTGAAAGTTCATAGAAGATTCTTCTTTCCAAAATGGGGTCATTTGTGGGGTGTTTGTACTGCCCTAGCATTTGAGGGTCTCCGCAATCATTACATGTATGGCCAGCATTAGGAGTTTCTGCTATTCTCCTTATATTGAGCATACGGGTAATGATATATTTTTTTTCCGTTCAGCCTCTGGGCTGAAAGAAAAAATTAACGGCACAGATTTCTTCATTCGCATTGATCAATGTGGATGAAAAAATCTCTGCCAAAAAAAAAAAAAAGAGGGATAAGGCGTCTGCCAGGACATAGGAGCTCCGCCCAACATCCAAACCCACTTAACCTGTATGCCCTGGCAAACCCGATTTCTCCATTCACATCAATCAATGTGGATGAATAAACCATTGCCGGGATTTATATATTTTTTTTTAATATACAAAGTGTTTGCCAAAGCATATGAACACCGCGCCCCTCAGCTCATATGCCTCGGCAAACATATCTTTTACTGCAGAGGAGAAATCTCGTCTTGCAGCGCCGCATACACCGACCTTTGCGTAATCTGACAGCAGCGCAATGCTTCTGTCAGAATGCATATCAATGCTGCAGCTGGTTCATCGGTTGGTCCACCTAGAAGGTAAAAAAAACAAAACAAAAAAGAAAAAACCAGGCCGCAACGCAATAAATTTATTAACTTTATAATAACATTTGAACGGAACATATAAACTTTATTAAACTTTTTGAACAGAACGTTAACTTTTTTGCTTACTGGTGATTTTTTATTTTTTTTTACCTTTATAGGACAAACCTCTCCATCCCCATGGGACAATGTGCAAAGCGCAAATTCGCCCAAAGATGTGGCGAAGTACATTATGCACTTTGTCCCAGGTGAAAGGAGAGGTTTGCATCAGCTGTGAGTGAAAGGGCCCTAATAGCCCTGTGTGCCTGTCCTGTGAAACGCAATCCCTATGCTAAGTGTACCTGTGTGTGGTACTTCTGGAAACACTCCCCTAAGAATAGGGCAGGGTGGTCAGGGCAGTCAGGACAGAAATAGCGGGTGTCACGCCTTATTCCACTCCTGCTACAGAAACAACATTTTTTTTAGGGGTGGCGGTCGGTTTGAGGTACCAGCAATGACACTGGGAAAATGTTGCTCGTGTACACGGCTCACTACACTGGTGGATGGGGCCACGGAACCTCCTGGATACAGGAGGTTCTCGATGATCTCTTCCTGAAATTTAAGGAAGGATCTTGTTCTCCCAGCCTTACTGTAGAGAACAAAACTATTATATACAGCCAATTGAATTAAATATACAGACACCTTCTTATACGTCTGGTCCTGTGGGAAAGTAGATAAGGGGCCAACATCTGGTCATTGAAGTCCACCCCTCCCATAAGCGAATTATAGTCGTGGACACAGAGGGGCTTTTCATTGACACTGGTTCCTGTTCAATTTGGATTGTCGTGTCTGCATGAATGGAGGAGAGCATGTAAACGTCACGCTTGTCTCTCCATTTCACCGCGAGCAGTTCTTGATTACACAGGGCAGCCCTCTCCCCCCTTGCAAGACGGGTGGTAACGAGCCGTTGGGGGAAGCCCCGGCGACTAGGTCGTGCGGTGCCACAGCAGCCAATCTGTTCTAGGAACAAATGCCTGAAGAGGGGCACACTTGTGTAGAAATTGTCCACATAAAGATGGTACCCCTTGCCAAATAAGGGTGACACCAAGTCCCAGACTGTCATCCCACTGCTCCCCAGGTAGTCAGGGCAACCGACCGGCTCCAGGGTCTGATCTTTACCCTCATAGATCCGAAATTTGTGGGTATAGCCTGTGGCCCTTTCACAGAGCTTATACAATTTGATCCCATACCGGGCGCGCTTGCTTGGGATGTATTGTTTGAAGCCAAGGCGCCCGGTAAAATGTATAAGGGACTCGTCTATGCAGATGTTTTGCTCAGGGGTATACAAATCTGCAAATTTGGTGTTGAAGTGGTCTATGAGGGGCCGAATTTTGTGGAGCCGGTCAAAAGCTGGGTGGCCTCTGGGACGAGAGGTGCTGTTGTCGCTAAAGTGCAGGAAACGCAGGTTGGCCTCAAATCGTGTCCTGGACATGGCAGCAGAGAACATGGGCATGTGATGAATTGGGTTCATGGACCAATATGACCGCAATTCATGCTTTTTGGCTAAGCCCATGTTAAGGAGAAGGCCCAGAAAAATGTTAAATTCGGAAACTTGGACGGGTTTCCACCGGAAAGACTGGGCATAATAGCTTCCCGGGTTGGCGGCTATAAATTGAGTGGCATATCGGTTTGTTTCTGCCACAACTAAGTCCAAGAGCTCCGCAGTCAAGAACAGCTCAAAAAACCCCAGTGCCGAACCGATCTGAGCTGTCTCAACCCGAACTCCAGACTGGGCGGTGAAAGGGGGAACTACAGGTGCGGCTGAAGTTGGGGGCTGCCAATCAGGGTTTGCCAGCACCTCAGGGACTCTACGGGCCTGTCTGTGCGGTGGCTGTGACGGGGGAACTAATGCACGTGCCACCGTACCAGCTTCAACTGCCCTTCTGGTGCTCGCCACTTCACCATGTTGTACGGCAGTGCTGGTACTAGGTCCAGGATGGGCTGCGCTGCTGGTGTATGCCTCACCACGTAATCCGACAGCGCCAGCCCCACTCTGCTGCCCTTTAAGCGGATCCTGCGCAACCTGTGGTCTAGCAACACGGGGCCGGGTACACCTGGTGGTATCAGGGACCTCAACCTCCTCGTCCGAACTTTGGGTCAGACTGCCACTGCTTTCTACAGGTTCATATTCTGACCCGCTGGATTCGTTAGATGAGGGTTCCCATTCCTCATCCGACTGGGTCAGAATCCTGTAGGCCTTTTTAGAACAATACCCCTTGTTTGCCATTTGGTCAACTAAATTTAGGGGGTATTCCCTGAGACTACCCAAGAAAAAAAGCAAGCCTGTCTTACAAATGGGAGGCTAGCGAAGTACCGGAGGTCGCTGCGATTGATAAAAAATATCAAAACTGATTTTTGTTATCGCCGCAGCGCTTGTAAAGTGATTGTGCAGTGATCAAAAATATATATATTTTTGTCACTGCGGCGGGGCGGGCAGGGGGTGAACGCACGTGTGGGCGACCGATCAGGTCTGATCGGGCAAACACTGCGTTTTGGGTGGAGGGTGAGCTAAGGTGACACTAATACTATTATAGATCTGACTGTGATCAGTTCTGATCACTTACAGATACTATAAGGCTACATTCACACGTCCGTTGTGTGTTGCGGACCTGCAAATTGCGGGTCCGCAACACACCAGCCCGGCACCCCCATTGAAATGCCTATTCTTGTCCGCAAGCTGCGGACAAGAATAGGACATGCTCTATCTTTTTGCGGAGCTGCGGACTCATAATCGGGGCCGCGCTCCGCAATTGCGTCTGCAGACAGCACACTGTGTGCTGTCCGCATCCATTCCGTCCCCATAGAGAATGAATGGGTCCGTACCCGTTCCGCAAAATTGCGGAACGTATGCGGACACATTTTGCGGACGTGTGAATGGAGCCTAAAAGTACCAATGCTGATTAGCGATACGCTAATCAGCGAATCAGTGACTGCGGTGGGTTGGGCGCTAAACGATCGCTAACTACCTAACCAAGGGGCCTAAACTATCCTAAAACCTAACAGTCAATACCAGTGGAAAAAAAAAGTGACAGTTTACACTGATCACTTTTTTCCCTTTCACTAGGTGATTGACAGGGGCGATCAAGGGGTGATCAAGGGGTTAATTGGGGTGATGGAGGGTGATCTGGGGGCTAAGTGTAGTGTTGGGTGTACTCACTGTGATGTGTGCTCCTCTGCTGGGACCAACCGACGAAAAGGACCAGCAGAGGAGCACAGAAGCCATTTAACACATTATATTTATAAATATAATGTGTTAACTGGCTTCTGATTCGTTTTTTTGAAAATCATCAGCCTGCCAGCGACGATCATTCGCTGGCAGGCTGATGACGAACTTGTCTTTTAACTTTTGCCGGCCCGCGATGCGCATCCGCTCGCCGGCTTTGCCCGAAATCTCGCGTCTCGCGAGATGACGCGCCGGCGCGTCCACTCGGAATAACAGGGCAGCCGCAAAGACGCAATCCTGCGTATGGCGGTCCTGAGCTGGTTAAATTGCCATTTACTCATTTTGAAAACACATTGATTAACAGTAGCCAAAAAGTGGTCTACTCCTTTAAGTCTTGAGCGTCTAATGAGTACTTTTCTTCACCTGCCTACTGAAGAAACCACCCAGCAGCAGCAGGACATGGAACCAGCAGCTGGTGGCATACTTGGACTGTACCCTGTAATCCCAGATCCCCTGGACTTCTGGGCAGCCAAACTTGAATCGTGGCCGCAACTGGCCGAGTTTGCTCTGGACAAGTTTTCCTGCCTAGACAGTAGTGTGGCATCAGAGAGGGTGTTCAGTGCGGCGGGGGGCAGAGTTACCCCAAAGAGAACTCACCTTTCAACACAAAATGTAGAGAGATTAACCTTTGAAAAGATGAATCAGGCTTGGATCAGCCATGATGTCCACACACCGATCCCTGATGCATCAGACTAGATCATTCTGGCAGTAATGTTCTGATTGCAGTGTGCTGCCACACCAGGACAGGGCCACTATGTTACCTCGTCTAGCTTTTGCCATCCTCGCACCACTAGTGTCCGTGTTTGGCCTTGTTGTCATCACCATGTATTTGACCCTTCTTATCGGTCAGCAGAACCGAAAAATGAAGACCACAACGGATCCTGTCTTTGATGCATCCATAAGGCCCCTATCACACGGTCAGTATTTTGCATCAGGATTTGATCAGGAGTTGGAAGCCAAAAGCAGGAGGGGGTCCAAAACACAGAAGACATGCAAATATACCCGTCACGTGTCATCTCTGTTTTGGACCCACTCCTGTTTTTGCCTTACCAATTATTGACCAAATACTGACCGTGTGAAGGCGGATGCTGAAAAGACAGGATCCATTATTTTGGGGTTGTTCTTGTGACAGATCAGAAGAAGGGAAAAATAAACGTCAACACAAACTTACTGATAAAACCCTCTCCACTCATGGGCCCGCTACTTGTATCAGCGTGTAACAGAACAGGTTCTCTAGCAATCTAACAATCCTCTCTGTTAGGCCACTTTCACACTTGCGTTTTGAGTGGATCCATCGTGGATCTGCAAAAATGCTTCAGTTCAGATAATACAACCGCCTGCATCCGTTTGTATTATCTTTAACATAGCCAAGACGGATCCGTCATGAGCTCCATTAAAAGTCAATGGGGGACGGACCGGTTTTCTATTGTGCCAGATTGTGTCAGAGAAAACTGCTCTGTCCCCATTGACTTATATTGTGTGCCAGGACTGATCCGTTTGGCTCAGTTTCGTCAGATGGACACCAAAAAGCTGCAAGCAGCGTTTTGGTGTCTGCCTCTAAACCGTTATGGTGACTGAACATAGGCATACTGATGCATTCTGAGCGGATCCTTTTCCATTCAGAATGCATTAGGGCAAAACTGATCCATTTTGGACCGCTTGTGAGAGCCCTGAACGGATCTCACAAATGGAAAGCCAAAACGCAAGTGTGAAAGTAGCCTTAGTAGTCTGTCTTGGATGTCAAGATCCCTCATGTAACCACTGCTCCTGTTGTGGATATGAGATTGAATGATCTGAAGCCATTACAAGATGGCGCTGGCATCCGGGATCACTCCCCACTTATCTATAGTTTACATTCCTTAGCTATGCTAATTGCACAGAAGTGAAAATGTATTTTGTATAATGACCAATGGAACACTGCCACGAGCCTCAGGGATGATGCCTCCTCTCATGTGCATATATACTGCTTAACTTTCTCTAATAAATGAGAATTTTGCTTTGATCTTTGAGAGGTGTCAGTGTGGTTTTTCTCTGTCGTGCACGTACTAACAACTTGCAGTTTGGAGCAGACAGTTGATAAGATAGCACAGCTTGTGTGCATTCAAAACAGTTAGCGCCCAACGTGGGACAAGGGTAATATTGTTCAGACTGAGCAGCCACATGAAATATCCACTGGTAGGTCGGACGCAGACGAGGGAGGAGACTGCGCAGCTTAGAGAAAGGTAAGAAAACTAGTTATCTTACCTGATATCCCTTCTGTGCCTCCGCTTTGTGTAGTGCGTGGGACGGCTGGACACCAGACCAAATAAGCCCTTGTCCTAAGAACGTGGTCAAAGTGTATTATCAACTGTCTGTGGTTTGACAGGGACTTCAGAGGAAATATACATACTGTATGTATATAGTGTGGGGATTTGCTCTGGATGCAGTATAGAGGCAAGGAACCAGGCTGTAAATCAACTGCAGTGTATAAATTGACACTCAGAAAAAATATCACAGTCTTGGTGCTTGTTCACACACAGCAAAACATAACAATGGTCACCTGGAATCCTTGGTGTCAGTTCACACCCAGCCATATGCTCAGCCACAGACAAGTTCACTGGCAGGCGTCCAAGCGGCCTGCACGCCTGTTTGTAGTCCTCAGCACAGAGTACTTTACAGCTTTTATGTCAGATGGAGGATAATCTACACCACCTGATAAAGCTGACTGCTATTTATAAGCCTCCCAAGACCCAGCCTGGAACGTGGGGAGTAGCCACCCACCCAGCACTTTGGCTACTCCCAATAAGAGCTGTCCCGGATCGGCTTTACAGCCATACTAAACAGCTGAAGCAAATAATGACACTTCAGCAAAAAAAAAACGTCTCTTACCTCACCGAGGCCAGAAACCTCGGTGACACGTACCGACCATCAATGATGGCCCCTTGTTCCTTCCTACAATAGTTACACGTGTTCCAACTTTAGACAGTTGATGATTAAAAATATTTACTCGTCCTACCAGCAGTAGACTATTGTCACGTTGGTAGGCCAATTGGTGTCGCGTATCTGTCACACCGATAGATGTCTTCCAGTTAATATGAAAAAGAGAATCATATTAGTGGATGGGAGTATAGGTTGTTGTAACGGATATCCTCAGAAAATGAGGGGTGTAAAACACCGGCTGTCATGTCATTGAGTATAACTGAAGTCCCTTTCCAGAAGGAGAGAACAGGTTATCGGTAGCTGTCCTGTAGCTTCAGGAAGTTAGGAAAGTGTTCAGATTGAATGTACATGCAAAGATAACTTAGAGAGATTGACAGTGCGGGCGGCATTAGAAGCCTTCCGGCTGGGAGCAGTGTACAGTATTCAGTATAATGAAGACTTAAAAAGAAGAGAGGAAATGGGGATGGGAAACTTAGCACCTGGCAGGTACACCGACCACCTGATTGTCTCAGAGAGAAGGAGAGAAATTCATTAAGATCACAGGAATTTATGAGGAGAAAGTGCTGACAACTAAGAAAGGAATGCTTCAAGATAACAACGTACTAAAGGATGCAGAAGCATGGTATAGAAAAGCCAGAGAAATGAAGAAATTAGGCTGGAGAGAAATGTATGATGAAAAGACAAATTATTACTTTTATATGCCGCCAACACAGCCCCTAAAATGGCACCGGAGGACTCTGCCATGCTTCAACAGGCACGACCCCCACCATATTATCAGCCCCCTCAGTCTCTGGAGGGGTGGATTTGTGGAGTATGTCATTGCCAGAATCCCACAGGGAGGAATGTCTGTTACAGCTGTGGAGCGGCAAAACCACGCCCCAGGCCCACCTCCTTGTACCCGGCTATCACACAGGATGGCACACCCTATGTGCCAGCTTCCGCTCCGGCACCCATCTTAACTAATCCCACTGACTCTCCGGCAGCCATCTATCACGATAGGGGAGTGGGGAAAACCCCCTACCGTATAATGACAGTGGCTGCAATGTCAGATAGGAAGGAACAGGGAGCAGGTCACCACCTAGCGCAACCCTGAACTCACCTTAGACTCCTACTGCATGAGCCGCCTCAGAAGGTAAGGGGGCTCATGCTCACCAACCTTTGACCCTGCTATCCCTACAAATCCCTAGGCCTAATGACAGGGCAGAGACCACCCATTCATCCAACACCACGGATGAATGGTGTCTCAAACGGCCCAGTGGCAAGCAGGACAGAAGGCCATGGGCTAAACAGTACGGCAGGTAAGTTACACAGAGACATAACTATACAATCCTCACTTACCTGCCGTAGCCATGATGGAAGGTGGCTCCAAGCTGGAAAAGCCCACAGGCGAGTCTTCACTTAAACCCCTCCGGGAAAGCCCGCCCCTTACGGAGCCTCATACAACAATCAAACCTCCAAGCAATACCCGCACCATAACTACATACAGTCGTGGCCAAAAGTTTTGAGAATGACACAAATATTAGTTTTCACAAAGTTTGCTGCTAAACTGCTTTTAGATGATTGTTTCAGTTGTTTCTGTGATGTACTGAAATATAATTACACGCACTCCATACGTTTCAAAGGCTTTTATCGACAATTACATGACATTTATGCAGAGTCAGTATTTGCAGTGTTGGCCCTTCTTTTTCAGGACCTCTGCAATTCGACTGGGCATGCTCTCAATCAACTTCTGGGCCAATTCCTGACTGATAGCAACCCATTCTTTCATAATCACTTCTTGGAGTGTGTCAGAATTAGTGGGTTTTTGTTTGTCCACCTGCCTCTTGAGGATTGACCACAAGTTCTCAATGGGATTAAGATCTGAGGAGTTTCCAGGCCATGGACCCACAATGTCAATGTTTTGGTCCCCGAGCCACTTAGTTATCACTTTTGCCTTATGGCACGGTGCTTCATCGTGGTGGAAAATGCATTGTTCTTCACCAAACTGTTGTTGGATTGTTGGAAGAAGTTGCTGTTGGAGGGTGTTTTGGTACCATTCTTTATTCATGGCTGTGTTTTTGTGCAAAATTGTGAGTGAGCCCACTCCCTTGGATGAGAAGCAACCCCACACATGAATGGTCTCAGGATGCTTTACTGTTGGCATGACACAGGACTGATGATAGCGCTCACCTTTTCTTCTCCAGACAAGCCTTTTTCCAGATGCCCCAAACAATCGGAAAGAGGCTTCATCGGAGAATATGACTTTTCCCCAGTCCTCAGCAGTCCATTCACCATACTTTCTGCAGAAGATCAATCTGTCCCTGATGTTTTTTTTGGAGAGAAGTGGCTTCTTTGCTGGCCTTCTTGGCACCAGGTCATCTTCCAAAAGTCTTCGCCTCACTGTGCGTGCAGATGCGCTCACACCTGCATGCTGCCATTCCTGAGAAAGCTCTGCACTGGTGGCACTCCGATCCCGCAGCTGAATCCTCTTTAGGAGACGATCCTGGCGCTTGCTGGACTTTCTTGGACGCCCTGAAGCCTTCTTAACAAAAATTGAACCTCTTTCCTTGAAGTTCTTAATGATCCTATAAATTGTTGATTGAGGTGCAATCTTAGTAGCCACAATATCCTTGCCTGTGAAGCCATTTTTATGCAACGCAATGATGGCTGCACGCGTTTCTTTGCAGGTCACCATGGTTAACAATGGAAGAACAATGATTTCAAGCATCACCCTCCTTTTAACATGTCAAGTCTGCCATTTTAACCCAATCAGCCTGACATAATGATCTCCAGCCTTGTGCTCGTCAACATTCTCACCTGAGTTAACAAAACGATTACTGAAATTAGTTTTTTTTGGGATTAAGTTAATTTTCATGGCAAAGAAGGACTATGCAATTCATCTGATCACTCTTCATAACATTCTGGAGTATATGCAAATTGCTATTATAAAAACTTAAGCAGCAACTTTTCCAATTTCCAATATTTATCTAATTCTCAAAACTTTTGGCCACGACTGTACACCAGGTGGGGGGAGGAATGACAGAAACACACCGGAGGGGACAACAGACAAAGCAAGAAATACAAAATAACAAATAAGGATAGCTCACACAGACAGTATCATTCAGCCCAGGAGCAGAGCTCCACACCAAGCTGACAAACAAACCAAACTGAAACTCAGGCTCCACGACACCAACATATAGGAGGCCTGAGGTCACACCCACCATACCTACCAAGCACACCTTAACCCCGTGCACACCAAAGCAGGGAAAGGAAACATCCTAAAAGGGAAAGCGCACACACATGCAAAAAAACAAGTTGCCACCGGCAACCAACATGCGCAGCAAAAATGTCGCGGCACACACCGAGGCCGTGACACCATTTTAACTAATCCCATTTTCTCCCTGGCAGCCATCTTAACTGAGGTAACTTCACTCCTTGCCCAGCGGCCATCTTAGTTACTGGTATTTTTCGTGATACGGCTACAATCCAACTTTTGTTTTTTCAATAGGAAGAGGGTCATGTGACACATCAAACTTATTGGGAATTTCACAAGAAAAACAATGGTGTGCTTGGTTTTAACGTAACTTTATTCTTTCATGAGTTATTTACAAGTTTTTGACCACTTATAAAATGTGTTCAATGTGCTGCCCATTGTGTTGGATTGTCAATGCAACCCTCTTCTCCCACTCTTCACACACTGATAGCAACACCGCAGGAGAAATGCTAGCACAGGCTTCCAGTATCCATAGTTTCAGGTGCTCCACATCTCGTATCTTCACAGCATAGACGATTGCCTTCAGATGATACGAGATGTGCAGCACCTGAAACTACGGATACTGGAAGCCTGTGCTAGCATTTCTCCTGCAGTGTTGCTATCCGTGTGTGAAGAGTGGGAGAAGAGGGTTGCATTGACAATCCAACACAATGGGCAGCACATTGAACACATTTTGTAAGTGGTCAGAAACTTGTAAATAACTCATGAAAGAATAAAGTTACGTTAAAACCAAGCACACCATTGTTTTTCTTGTGAAATTCTTAATAAGTTTAATGTGTCAAATGACCCTCTTCCTATTGAAAAAACAAAAGTTGGATTCAAAATGGCCGACTTCAAAATGGCCGCCATGGTCACCACCCATCTTGAAAAGTTTCCCCCCTCACATATACTAATGTGCCATAAACAGGAAGTTAATATCACCAACCATTCCCATTTTATTAAGGTGCATCCCTATAAATGGCCCACCCTGTAGATCTAAGTCGCACCACATAGAGTACTCAACTCAGTGAAGGATACACATTTACCTATAATTACTTATTACTTGTAGTATTGTTTAATTAGATGAAATGCCTTAACTTCTATGTTTTTTCCTTTGCTAGGATTAAGTCTGCACTTGGAGGCAACTTCATCTCGATGCATCACAGGTTGTTGTGGTTGGTGCAGATGTTCAGGACTCCAGGTCAAGGGGAATCGGGTGAAGATATTAGGTTAAGTCCTGCATTTGATACAAAGTCAAGTGACGTACTGGGCCCTGGGGGTCCTGCCCATCTGCTAAAATAACAAAAGGAGGGGATTGTGATGGAAATTGTCTCAACTGTGGTAAACTTTCTGTTTTTCTGAAGAATGCTAACCTTGAGATTAGAATCTGCAGATGCTTAAAGGATAACTGTCATATTTTTTTTTTTTGGAGTATTGGATTGTGGTGATTAATATCTCCTTGGTGGCCCTATTTAAACTTTTCACTGTGTATTCAATTACCCCTTAATTCAACAGTTTAGTTCCCTCTACTGCCTACTTTTACCTCTGCTTAAAATCAGGTTGCTATGCAGGTCCGTCCTCTGTGTTGAAGGACGGAGGACGCAGAAGCATGCAGCCTGCAAGGTCAGATTACTGACAGCCAGGGACTGTAAGTAAATGATTAAAGCCAGGTCCTCCCCAGCAGCTGATAACAGTGCCTGGGCTGTGTGCACTTCTCCTTGTCCCTGCGCTTGGCAGACGCTCCCTCACTCAGCAGAGCTGGAGAATGCAGAGTTGAAGCAGCGCACAACAGGGAAGGGAGATCTGCCATCTGCTCAGTGTATAAATGAAAGCAACATGTGGTAAGAGGACCCCTCTGTGCTGCAGGAGATTAACCCTTTAGGGGGGAGGGATCTGGTTACTGACACTTTTGGGGGGCAATTGTTACTGGCTAGTGAGGGCAGACGGGATTAGCTTTAGGGTGAGGGCAGTGGCGGCCATCTTAACTAAATAGTTAAATTGCAGTTTTATGCAGACTGGTTGCTAGGGGCTGAATCCTATTAAATATGTGGTAAGTCAGTCTAATAGGAACTGATTCTGGAATATCATGTTATTAGCAACTACATATATGAAAATTGAAATTAGGGTCTAAATGTGACAGTTATCCTTTAACTACTAAAATGCCATTAGTATGGTCTGGAAGTATTGCCTTATATTAGGTCATCAATATCAGATCGGCGGGTGTCCGACACCCGGTACCCCCGCCCATCAGCTGTTTAAAGAGAAGGCGCACGCCCCCTCTTCAAACAGCTGATCGACGGGGGTGCCGGGTGTCAGACCTATCCTGAGGATAGACCATCCATATTAAAAGCCCTGAGAACCCCTTTAACCGCCTCCGGACCGCCTAACGCAGGATCGCGTTTTGGAGGCGGCAGCTGCAGGATCGGAAGGTAAGCGAGTGGATCTCCAGCCTGCCAGCGGCGATCGTTCGCTGGCAGGCTGTAGATGCGATTTTTTTTAACCCCTAACAGGTATATTAGACGCTATTTTGATAACAGCGTCTAATATACCTGCTACCTGGTCCTCTGGTGGTCCCTTTTGCTTGGATCGACCACCACAGGACACAGGCAGCTCTGTAATAAGTAGCACCAAAACCACTACACTACACCCCCCCTGTCACTTATTAACCCCTTATTAACCCCTGATCACCCCATATAGACTCCCTGATCACCCCCCTGTCATTGATCACCCCCCTGTCACTGATCACCCCCTTGTAAGGTTCCATTCAGATGTCCGTATGTTTTTTACGGATCCACGGATACATGGATCGGATCCGCAAAACACATACGGACGTCTGAATGGAGCCTTACAGGGGGGTGATCAATGACAGGGGGGTGATCACCGCATATAGACTCCGTGATCACCCCCCTTTCATTGATCACCCCTATGTCATTGATCACCCCCCTGTAAGGCTCCATTTAAACGTCCGTATGTTTTTTACGGATCCACGGATACATGGATCGGATCCGTAAAACACATACGGACATCTGAATGGAGCCTTACAGGGGGTTGATCAATGACAGGGAAGTGATCACCCCATATAGACTCCCTGATCACCCCCCTGTCATTGATCACCCCCCTGTAAGGCTCCATTCAGACGTCCGTATGTTTTTTACGGATCCACGGATCGGATCCGCAAAACACATACGGACATCTGAATGGAGCCTTACAGGGGGGTGATCAATGACAGGGGGGTGATCACCCCATATAGACTCCTTGATCCCCCCCTGTCATTGATCACCCCCCTGTAAGGCTCCATTCAGACGTATGTATGTGTTTTGCGGCTCCGTGGACACAGGGGATCCGCAAAACACATAGGGACGTCTGAATAGAGCCTTACAGGGGGGTGACCAATGTATATGGGGTGATAACCCCATATACACTCCCTGATCACCCCCCTGTCATTGATCACCCCCCTGTTAGGCTCCATTCAGAGTACGGCGATACCAGATGTGTGACACTTTTTTGCAGCCTAGGTGGGCAAAGGGGTCCACATTCCAAAGAGCACCTTTCGGATTTCACAGGGCATTTTTTACAGATTTTGATTTCAAACTACTTCTCACGCATAAGGGCCCCTAAAATGCCAGGGCAGTATAACTACCCCACAAGTGACCCCATTTTGGAAAGAAGACACCCCAAGGTATTCCGTGAGGGGCATGGCGAGTTCCTAGAATTTTTTATTTTTTGTCACAAGTTAGCGGAAAAATATGATTTTTTCTTTTTCTTACAAAGTCTCATATTCCACTAACTTGTGACAAAAAATAAAAACTTCCATGAACTCACTATGCCCATCACGAAATACCTTGGGGTGTCTTCTTTCCAAAATGAAGAAGTAGGGCAATGTGTTTTGGGGTGTCTTTTTACATATACCCATGCTGGGTGAGAGAAATATCTCGGCAAAAGACAACTTTTCCCATTTTTTTATACAAAGTTGGCAATTAACAGAGATATTTCTGTCACCCAACATGGGTATATGTAAAATGACACCCCAAAACACATTGTCCAACTTCTCCTGAGTACGGCAATACCACATGTGTGACACTTTTTTGCAGCCTAGGTGGGCAAAGGGGCCCACATTCCAAAGAGCACCTTTCGGATTTCACAGGGCATTTTTTACACATTTTGATTTCAAATTACTTCTCACGCATTCAGGCCCCTAAAGTGCCAGGGCAGTATAACTACCCCACAAGTGACCCCATTTTGGAAAGAAGACACCCCCAGGTATTTCGTGATGGGCATAGTGAGTTCATGGAAGTTTTTATTTTTTGTCACAAGTTAGTGGAATATGAGACTTTGTAAGGAAAAAAAAAAAAATAAATCATCATTTTCCGCTAACTTGTGACAAAAAATAAAAAGTTCTATGAACTCACTATGCCCATCAGCGAATACCTTAGGGTGTCTACTTTCCGAAATGGGGTCATTTGTGGGGTTTTTCTACTGTCTGGGCATTGTAGAACCTCAGGAAACATGACAGGTGCTCAGAAAGTCAGAGCTGCTTCAAAAAGCGGAAATTCACATTTTTGTACCATAGTTTGTAAATGCTATAACTTTTGCCCAAACCATTTTTTTTTTTACCCAAACATTTTTTTTTAATCAAATACATGTAGAACAATAAATTTAGAGAAAAATTTATATATGGATGTCATTTTTTTGCAAAAATTTCGTTAAATTTTGATTAATAACTAAAAAAGTAAAAATGTCAGCAGCAATTAAATACCACCAAATGAAAGCTCTATTAGTGAGAAGAAAAGGAGGTAAAATTCATTTGGGTGGTAAGTTGTATGACCGAGCAATAAACGGTGAAAGTAGTGTAGTGCAGAAGTGTAAAAAGTGGTCTGGTCATTAAGGGGGTTTAAGCTAAGGGGGCTGAGGTGGTTAAGACGCACTTATATGATTTATTATGCAATATTCTATTCAAGTGATTGATACATAAGGGTTGTCTGGATTCTATTTGCTTTTTGGAGAATGAACTTACTCATCATTCAGTGCTGTAAATTGCTTTCCCTTCCTCTTCTATGACTGGTGTCTTTACTTTGCATCTACTGTTGTATTTTTTATTGTACTATTTTTCAAAAAGTAGAAAAAACGAAAATGGTCAACAAGATATAATTTCCATCTGAACATTTTCCCACATTCTGATTTCTGAATGTGAATATGGCTTCTCTTCTGTGGTGGTCAGCAAGGGTTGACTTTAGAGTAAACAATTACCCAAAATCTGAAAGAGTTTCTTTATTTGATGTCTAATAGGATCTGAATTCTGGATAAAACATTTCCAGCCTTCATAAAAATGGCTTCTCCCCTGCGTGAGTATTGTGACATCTAACAACATCTGATTTCTTACATTCTAATCACTAACAGTTTTGATCATCCAAATAATTCTGACATAGTTATAGTCAAATATTGTACTTCATACTGAAACAAATTGCTTAATTTTATTAAAAATTATATATATATATAAAAAATGTACCTCATGACTGTACGTCATGATCACGCGGCACGGTTTCGAAGACTTATTACGTACTCACAGGGAGGTCATAAGATCAGCTTGGCACAGCCCCTGCCAAACGGGCACAGGGATTGAGAGCGGGTGGCCCACGCTACCTCCGGCATGGCACAACACTTGCTCACAACCCTGACAGGCTAAGAGAGCCCTTTCACTGCTAGCCCAGTAGACTGCCACCAGTTCCTCGTTGGATATAAGCCCGGTCCATTAACATGGTTATATTGGTTCAAAAACCAACCCAGGTACCATGTAACGTAATACCGAGACACGGATGTGTGGATTTGTGGATTGAGACAACAGAACAGCGCAAGAATAAATTATATATTTAATTGCCTTAAAGGGGTCGTCTCACTTCAGCAAATGACATTTATCATGTAGAGACAGTTAATACAAAGCATTTACTAATATATTGTTATTGCCCATATTGCTTCCTTTGGTGGCTAGACTCATTCTTCCATCACATTATATATGTCTCGTTTCCATGGTTGCGACCACCCTGCAATCCAGCATAGGTGGCCGTGCTTTCACACTAAAGAAAAAAACACTGGCTTCTCTGGTGGCCGGGACCATAGGAACGCACATAGGCCAGCACTTTTTACTATAGTGTGCAAACATGGCCTCCAATCCTGGATTGAATGGAAATGAGAAATGTATAATGTGATGGAAAACTTAGTTTAGCCAGCAAAGGAAGCAATACGGATAATAATAATACATTAGTAAGTGTCTTGTATTAACTTTCTCTACATGATAAATGCCATTTCTGAAGTAAGACAACCCCTTTAAAGGCGCACTAGACATAACACTATATACACAGATTATATACAATGGTCAGCTATGCAAATACAGGTGATAATACAGTGAGAGTTAACAGATAAAAGTCAGTTACCAGATACATACAGTACAGACCAAAAGTTTGGACACACCTTCTCATTCAAAGAGTTTTCTTTATTTTCATGACTATGAACATTGTAGATTCACACTGAAGGCATCAAAACTATGAATTAACACATGTGGAATTATATACATAACAAACAAGTGTGAAACAACTGAAAATATGTAATATTCTAGGTTCTTCAAAGTAGTCCTACTGAATAGACTGTTAGAATTTTTATTATGGCAAGAAAAAAGCAGCTAAGTAAAGAAAAACGAGTGACCATCATTACTTTAAGAAATGAAGGTCAGTCAGTCAGCCGAAAAATTGGGAAAACTTTGAAAGTAAGGGCTATTTGACCATGAAGGAGAGTGATGGGGTGCTGCACCAGATGACCTGGCTTCCACAGTCACCGGACCTGAACCCAATCGAGATGGTTTGGGGTGAGCTGGACCGCAGAGTGAAGGCAAAAGGGCCAACAAGTGCTAAGCATCTCTGGGAGAACTCCTTCAAGACTGTTGGAAGACCATTTCAGGGGACTACCTCTTGAAGCTCATCAAGAGAATGCCAAGAGTGTGCAAAGCAGTAATCAAAGCAAAAGGTGGCTACTTTGAAGAACCTGCAGAAAATCACAAAAATATCAGACCACTATCCGGCGCTGCTGGCATATAAATCAGTCCTTGGGATGAATAATTTTCTTTTATTTAAAGTCAAGGGCGAAGTGCCCCCTTCGTCAGGACAATTTACAGAATCTGTAAATTGTCCTGACGAAGGGGGCACTTCGCCCTTGAAACGCGTTGACTTTAAATAAAAGAATATTATTCATCCCAAGGACTGATTTATATGCCAGCAGCGCCGGATAGTGGTCTGATATTTTTATGATTTTCTGCATACTTACTTTCCTGGAACTACCGAGACAGGAAGAGGCCCTGGCAGCAGCACGGCATTCCCTGATGCTGGTGGGGATAGATACCAGCTAAGGCATATACAGCTGTTGTGACTCCTCACAACAGAATCCGGTAAGCGAAATTAGCACCACAATACTATATTATCTATAAGGCGGTACCACACATGAGGTGCTGTGTTTTTTGTCTTTTTTCTTGTCTACTTTGAAGAACCTAGAATATGACATATTTTCAGTTGTTTCACACTTGTTTGTTATGTATATAATTCCACATGTGTTAATTCATAGTTTTGATGCACTTCATAGTGTCACGAGGGTGTCAAGAGCCACGTCTGACTCCATTATACCCGGGGTCAGGAAGTCGCAGCGGGTGGCTGCGCGTTCTATGTATAAAGATAGTGCTGTTTCTTAATGGTAGCTTTCTGGGTTTGCCTTGCAACCCTTTTTGGCTCACTCAGGGATCCGTAGCTTCTTCTCCTCAGCTGTTTCTTGTCCAGAACTCCTAAACTCCTTATATTCCCCTCTCTCACTTCTCTGGTTGCCAGATATAGAGCTTCCTGCCTGTACTTCTATACTGACCCACTGGAGCTGTGTAGCTGTGTTCCCTGGTTGTTGTTCCAGAACGTTACCCTCCGGATCCCTGTTGGGCTTTTGTTGTCTGCTGTTGTCGCCCACCTGAAATTATATGTTTTGTCTGTGTTGTCTGCCTCTCCTTGGTGTTTTCCTTTTATAGTGTCAGTGGTGCTGACTAGTGTTCCCACCGCCCCGTTCACTACGTAGGGCTCATCTTAGGGAAAGCCAGGGTTTAGGCACGTGATCGGCGTACGAGTGAGGAACCCGTCTAGGGACGTCAGGGCAGTCAGGTGCCAGCCTCAAGGTGAGTCAGGGGTCACCACCTTTCCCTCTCCCTTGGACAGGGCCTTCCCATTTCCCTCCCTTTGCGTGACGCCGGTCATTACATTATATCTGGCCCTTATTTTGTGTAGGTAAAAAAAAAAAACTTTTTCTTTCTACCTACTTAGAATCCAGTATGGATCCAATTGCTGCTTTGTCAAAGCAACTTCAAGGCCTGTCTTTGGAGGTGGCAGGATTGAAGGCGTCGGTCCTCCAGCAACAGCAGCAATTGCAACAGACCGCAAGCCCAGCGGTTGCTACAGGTAACCAGGTTGTTGCGGAACCCAAGGTTGCTCTTCCTGACAGATTTTCTGGGGGAAGGGACAAATTTGTGACGTTCCGTGAGGCCTGTAAATTATATTTTAAGCTGCGCCCTTACTCCTCTGGTAATGAAGAACAGCGGGTGGGGGTTGTTATTTCCCTGCTGCAGGGGGACCCGCAATCCTGGGCGTTCTCTTTACCCACTGATTCCCAGGCTCTCCGGTCAGTGGATGAATTTTTTGGGGCCTTGGGTCTCATATATGACGACCCTGACCGAGTCGCACTGGCTGAATCAAAATTACGGAGACTCCTACAGGGAGAGCGGCCAGTAGAGGATTATTGCTCAGAGTTCCGTAGGTGGGCTATGGATACCCAGTGGAACGACCCGGCTCTCAGGAGTCAGTTCTGCTCTGAGTTATCTAAAAAGGATTAAGGATGCGCTTGCGCTGTATGAGACTCCCTTTTCCCTTGATGCGGTTATGTCCCTTTCTATCAGAATAGATAGACGTCTTAGGGACAGATTGAAAAATCCGGAGAAATTGGTAACCCCTCCGAAGCAGCAGTTAGTCTGTACGGACCTAGAAGAGCCTATGCAGCTAGGAGGAACTACTCGTCAGGTCCGTCCTCCTGAGGCTCGCCGTAGGCGTGGGGTTTGTTTTTTCTGTGGGGAGAGGGGTCATTTTATTAATGTCTGTCCTTCCTTTCTCAAAAACAAAAGACCGTCGGAAAACTACTAACCCCAGGCTGTGTGGAGGATGTCAGCCGGGGGGTATACGTTTCCTCCATACGAACAAAGATTATATCTCCGAGAGCTTGGCTAAGGGACACATCAGACCCTCTTCTTCACCTGTGGCTGCAGGGTTTTTCTTCGTTAAAAAGAAAGATGGGGGCCTGCGTCCTTGCCTAGATTTCCGCGAATTAAACCGGATAACCATCCGAGACCCATACCCTCTTCCTCTCATTCCTGACCTGTTTAATCAGATTGCGGGTGCTAGGTGGTTCTCCAAACTTGATCTTAGGGGGGCGTACAATCTGATTCGTATCAAGGAAGGGGATGAGTGGAAGACAGCTTTTAACACCCCTGAGGGGCATTATGAAAATCTAGTCATGCCTTTCGGGCTGACCAATGCTCCTGCTGTCTTCCAACATTTCGTTAATTACATTTTTAGTCATCTTATCGGCAGGTTTGTGGTGATATACCTAGATAATATTTTAATTTATTCGTCTGATCTGAAAACACATGAGGTGCATGTCAGACAGGTACTGCAGGTCCTACGGACGAATAAATTATATGCGAAAATTGAAAAGTATGTCTTCGCCGTTCAGGAAATAAAGTTCCTAGGTTATTTATTATCTGCTTCAGGTTTCCGTATGGATCCTAGGAAGGTCCAGGCAATTTTAGATTGGGATCTTCCTGAGAACCTCAAAGCACTGCAACGGTTCTTGGGCTTCGCAAATTTCTATAGAAAGTTCATTAAAAATTATTCGGTGATTGTAAAACCCCTTACTGACATGACTAGGAAGGGGACTGATTTTTCTAAATGGTCTGACGCCGCTAAAATTGCTTTTTCCTCTCTAAAAGAGAGGTTTACCTCGGCACCTGTACTAATTCAACCTGATGTCTCCCAGCCTTTTATTGTTGAAGTAGATGCGTCAGAGGTGGGAGTGGAGGCTGTGCTGTCTCAGGGTCCGTCTCCTGGCAAATGGCATCCTTGTGCTTTCTTTTCTAAAAAACTATCTGCAGCAGAGAAGAACTATGATATTGGCAATAGGGAACTATTAGCTATTAAACTAGCGTTTGAAGAATGGCGTCACTTTTTAGAGGGGGCAATCCACCCTGTCACGGTAATTACAGACCACAAAAACCTTCTGTACCTCGAATCAGCTAAGCGTCTCACCCCTAGACAAGCTAGGTGGTCGCTATTTTTTTACCAGGTTTAACTTTTTTTTTACCTATCGTCCTGGGGCAAAAAATACCAAGGCAGATGCATTATCTCGTTGTTTCCCTGGAGGGGGTAATGTGAGTGATCCGGTACCCATTCTACAAAGAGGAGTGGTTGTCTCCGCTGTACACTCTGTTCTGGAGGGGAAGGTGTTAGAGGCCCAGGGGGACACCCCGGTCTCTTGCCCCTCAGAGAAATTGTTTGTACCGTTAAACCTGCGTCTCAAATTATTAAAGGAACATCATAATTCGGCACTTGCTGGGCACCCGGGTAGTAAAGCAACCTTGGAGCTATTGTCTCGTCGTTTTTGGTGGCCAAGGTTGCGTCAGGATGTAATGGATTTTGTGTCTTCTTGTTCTACTTGTGCGCGCGCGAAAGTCTCTCATACACGTCCTGCAGGGTCTTTATTGCCACTTGTCATTCCCAATAGGCCATGGACACATCTGTCAATGGATTTTATCACTGACTTACCTTTGTCTGCGGGTAAAACAGTTATCTTGGTAGTAGTGGACAGGTTTAGCAAAATGGTACACTTCATTGCGTTACCCGCACTCCCTAATGCTAAGACTCTTAGGTATTCGTCAGTGAAATCGTGAAGCTTCACGGGGTCCCTTCCGATGTTATTTCGGATCGGGGAACCCAGTTTATTTCTAAATTTTGGAAAGATTTTTGTTCCCGTTTGGGGGTACACTTATCCTTTTCCTCAGCTTTCCATCCTCAGTCGAATGGACAGACTGAGCGTACCAACCAAAACCTTGAGACATATCTAAGGTGTTTTGTGTCTGAAAGCCAAGAGGTGTGGTCATCATATTTACCGTTAGCCGAGTTTGCCATAAATAATCGCCGTCAGGAATCCACTGGCAAGTCACCATTTCTTGGTGCATATGGTTTTCATCCCCAATTCTGTACTTTCAAAGAGGGGGGGTCTTCTGGGGTTCCCGAAGAGGAACGGTTTTCGTCATCTCTTTCATCTGTATGGCAGAAAGTGCAAGCTAATTTGAAAAATATGGAAGGTAAATATAAATGCATGGCTGATAAAAAACGGTCGCCAGGTCCGGACCTAGGAGTGAATGACTATGTGTGGTTATCTACTAGGAATATTAAATTAAAGGTTCCCTTCTGGAAACTGGGTCCTAGGTTTATTGGTCCTTACAAAATAGTAGCCATCATTAACCCCGTGGCTTTTCGCCTGGAGCTACCTCAGACTTTAAAAATTCATAACGTCTTCCATAAGTCGTTACTCAAAAAGTATGTTCCACCTCTAGAACCATCACCGCTGCCACCCCCTCCTGTTATTGTGGATGGTAATCTAGAGTTTCAAATATCCAAAATTGTTGATTGTCGTCGGGTCCGCCGCTCTCTTCAGTATCTGGTGCATTGGAGGGGTTACGGTCCAAAGGAAAGAATGTGGGTTCCAGCGTCTGAGGTAAACGCCGACCGGTTAGTTCGGGTTTTTCATGCCTCTCATCCTGAGAGACCTAGTCCTGAGTGTCCGGAGGCCCCTCGTGGAAGGGGGGGTACTGTCACGAGGGTGTCAAGAGCCACTTCTGACTCCGTTATACCCGGGGTCAGGAAGTCGCAGCGGGTGGCTGCGCGTTCTATGTATAAAGATAGTGCTGTTTCTTAATGGTAGCTTTCTGGGTTTGCCTTGCAACCCTTTTTGGCTCACTCAGGAATACGTAGCTTCTTCTCCTCAGCTGTTTCTTGTCCAGCACTCCTAACCTCCTTACATTCCCATCTCTCACTTCTCTGGTTACCAGATATAGAGCTTCCTGCCTGGACTTCTATACTGACCCACTGGAGCTGTGTAGCTGTTTTCCCTGGTTGTTGTTCCAGAACGTTACCCTCTGGATCCCTGTTGGGCTTTTGTTGTCTGCTGTTGTCGCCCACCTGGGATTATATGTTTTGTCTGTGTTGTCTGTCCTCTCCTTGGTGTTTTCCTTTTAGTGTCAGTGGTGCGGCCTAGTGTTCCCACCGCCCCGTTCACAGGGCCGGATTAAGAGCATCATGGGCCTGGTGCAGAAGATTTTAATGGGCCTTTTTATAGAAAATGAAAACGCAACGCAGAGCAACTTTTTATAGCACAAATAAAGTGTAAATTTACGCAAAATTACACATGTGAAAATACGCATGCATAAAGTTTGAAGTGTGAACGGGTCTGCGTAATCCCATTCAAGTCTATTGGACTAAAGTTCATGCGTAATTTTGAAGCAGATTTACGCACGGGTTTGCGTGTGAAAAATCTGCTGTGTGACGGTTCGGTCCTACTAAAGGGTTGCGGGCAGGGCCGGTGCAAGGATTTTTGCCGCCCTAGGCAAGATAAAAATTGCCGCTCCCCCTTATCAGATGATCTGCCCATATCATGACATCACATATGTTCACGTGACGTCCTCAAGGGTGGGAGGAGTCAGGGAGGGGTCAGGGGGTTCAGTCCACATCAAGATCATTCAGGGTTCAGGAGGGCGGCAGAGCTCCGCCTCCGCTCCACCCTCAGCAGCCAGCCAGGTAAGCTAGCACAGCAGACGCAGTTAGTCACTCAGTCAGACCACCAGAGAGACAGACACAGACAGCACAGCGGTGTCAGACTCTCATTGTCACTGTCAGTGTGACAGACAGTCTCAGTCAGACTGTCTCTCTGGTCTGCTGCGCTGGTGCACCCCCGCCCCACCCCCACGGCTTCACTGAGATCTGTGGATGACGCACTGTTATGGGGGGGATCTGTGGATGACACACTGTTATGGGAGGATCTGTGGATGACACACTGTTATGGGAGGATCTGGGAATGACACACTGTTATGGGAGGATCTGTGGATGACGCACTGTTATGGGGGGGGATCTGTGGATGACGCACTGTTATGGGGGGGATCTGTGGATGACGCACTGTTATGGGAGGATCTGTGGATGACGCACTGTTATGGGGGGGGATCTGTGGATGACGCACTGTTATGGGAGGATCTGTGGATGACGCACTGTTATGGGAGGATCTGTGGATGACGCACTGTTATGGGAGGATCTGTGGATGACACTTATGTCATCCACAGATCCCCATAAGTGTCATCTACAGATCCCCCATCAGATGCATCAGTGTGGAGGGAGGAGGCGGAGACACTCATGGTGGGGCCCGTTGCAGGGATTCTACTCTAATACACCGGGCCCCGCCGCAGCTGTTAAGTACATTTAATCCGAATGGGTCCACAATTACTGTACTGTACTTACTGTAGTACCTTATGTATAGTATTAAGACGGCCAGACCAGCAGCTACCTCGGTCATGCGCCGCCTGCCTATCTCACTTTATGAATGAACAGGCAGGCGGCGCATGGAGGGAACTGCAGCATGCGGCGCATGATCGAGGGAGCTGCTGGTCTGCGCCATCTTAATGCTATACATAAGGTACTACAGTAAGTACAGT